>NW_020664448.1:10827591-10857038 GCF_002925995.2 Terrapene triunguis | reverse complement strand
GCTAGATGATCAAACCATGTTCAGGCAGTCTGAATCATTTTTAAGTAGTGTTTTAAAACCTAGTCTAGGTCAACATCCTTTGAATACATGTACCCTGGGCCAAGAGGTGATGACTTTGTGGGGAAAGGACTAGGAGTGTTCACACAATGTTGTTAACTAAGTACTCCTGAGAACTTAAGAGACATTGATTGTAGCCCAAGAGACGGCAGTGTGTTCTGCTTTCCCATGGTCAGTACCATTACAAGGAGCAAAGGCAGCTTCCGGAATCAGCCACAAACTGCAAGTAGGGGTAAAACTGCCTGGTAGCAAACAAGAGTGAGATAGGTACAGCATTTTAATTATCCAAGTTTAGTATTTAAAGAGGCTACATAGAACAGAATACAAGAAACTACTATAGTGTAGCAAAGTCAACAGGAGAACTTTTAGTTACGTATTTTCAAAGTAAGATTGCTGTATGGCATGAAAGTTAATTCAGTGCTATGAAACCCATAATTTTGGTGCCTAGAAATTAGCTTATTGCTGGAGATATTTTCCTTTACCATTTCAGAACCACGTTTGCAGGAATGAAAGCTTCAGAGGGATTCGGTGTCATCTGGGCCTGTGTGACAGCAAACGATGAGGCAAAGTTATAGAAGCTATCCAGCATCTTCTGAGTGAACTGAAATACCAAAAAACCACATTGTAAATCAAATCCATATTTAGAACTTTGATCGTGCTTTTGATATCTAAAGTGCTGTTCAAATGATTAGTTAATCCTTACGCCTCATGTTGGGTGGATTAAATCTTTCTTTTACAGATGGGGGAAAGGAAGGCAGAGAGGTTAAGTAAAAAGGAAGTCTGTGTTAAGAGACGATTAGATCTAGAGTTACTAGTTTACAGTCCTGCCCTCAGACACCGCCTCTCTCAAGAGATTCTCTCTTAGAAACTTAAAAGTATTTTGATTTTTATTCAGTTATTGTTTCTTTTCAAAAGATTAGTTTCCTGGAGCAAGTTTCTGAAGGAAAGCCTTAAACGACCTCAAGATAAACATAATTAAAATTTGTAAAGTCTTATGGGACTAATGGATGATGTAGTGATAAGACTTGGGCCTTGTCCTACAAACTAGACTAGCAAGTTAGTGGCAGCCTACCAATAGCACCTGCTGTTGATGATTTTGCCTACAAGAACCTCATTTTTTGTATTTGCTCACCTCGTAATAATTCCATGTAAGAAGGGGTTACTTACTTGTAATTAGAGGTTCTTCAAGATGTGTGGTCCTTATATGTATTTCACCGTGGGTTATGTATGTGCACCAAGAGCCCGCAGTTGGAGAATTTGAAAGTAACATCTGTTGGTCTGTGCATGCACCCTGGCTCACCTTATGCTTCTGACCAAGGCAAAAAAGGGCGGGGTGAACCAACAGCCACATCACTTCCTTCTCCGCCACAAATCAGATAAGATCCAAAGTAGAGGGAAAAGAGGAGGGGTTATGGAAAACATATAGGGACCACAAAACTCAAAGAATCTCCAGTTACATGTAAGTAACCTCCTCTTCTTTGAGTGATGGTCCCTATGGTATTCCACTGTGGGTGACTGACAAGCAGTACCTAAGTAAGAGGAGGTGCAAGGATGAGGATGGTAAGGTCAAATGGAGAAGTGCCATCCCAAATGAGGCATCAGCAGCCGAATCTTGTACCAGAACATTAACATCTTGTAAAAACATGTGGATGGAGCTCCATGTGGCCGCTTTACAGATGTCTAAGAGGGGTACGTCCTGAAGAGACTCTACAGTCGTGGCTTGAGCTCTCATGGAGGGGGGAGGTTTGAGAGCGGATAGAGTAGAATGCAAACAGATATCCATTTGGAAATTCTCTGGATGAAGATGGCATAACCTCGGACTCTCTCCACGACAGCGACAAACAGCCTCAGGGACTTTCTGAATGGTTTTGTTCTCTGCAGATAAAAGGCCAAGGCCTGTCAAACATCGAAGGAGTGGAGCCTATGCTCTTTATATATGTGTGTAGGAATGTGTTCAGGAATGTGTTCAGGAATGGGTTGGTGAAGGTGAAATTCCAAAAACACATTGGGATAAATTTGAGGTGTAGGTATAAAGAAGCTTTATCTTTGTGAAATACAGTGTATGGAGGGTCTGCCATCATTGTGCCAAGTTCAACAACCCTCCTTGCCAATGGCTACAAGAAAGGCGACCTTCATGGAGAAGAGGGACATGGAACAAGTTACTAAGGATTCAAAGGGGCAGAGGAGCTTGTGTCAGAACTGAGTGAGATTCAAGTCCCACAGGGTATTATCGTTTGAGAGGGTGGGCAAGTTCTTATCAGGCCTTTCCAGAATCGAGTGGTTAGCAGGTGTGCGAAAATAAGAGAAGCCCTCCATAGGGGGATGGAATGCACTGATAGCTGCCAAGTGGACTCTCAGGGAACTGAGGAATAGGTTCGATGTCTTCAAAGATAGGATACAGTCTAGGATGAGTGGGATACCCATAGCTTCTGGTAGAACGCTTCTCTGCTGATGAGAAGCATTTCCATTTAGATTGGTAACGTTTCCTAGGTGAGTCCTTTCTGCTATTAGAAAGGATGTCTTACACGGCCGAGGAGCACACCCATTCTAGGGCTGACGAACATCTAATACCAGGCCCTGAGGTGAAGTTGTAGTGGACTGGGATGCCTTATCCTGCCATTGCACTGGGTCAGGAGCTCAGGGAAGATTGGGAAGGTAATCAGAGGATGAGATGACAGGCATGGGAGTCTTTGGGGGAACCAAAACTGCCTGGGCCAGAAAGGCACTATCAGGATGACTGTCGCTCTGTCCTGTCGGATCTTGCATAGCACTTGTGGCAGAAGCAATAGCAGAGGGAAGGCATAGTTGAACTGGTATGACCAGTGAAAAAGGAGAGGGTCGCCCTGGGAGCAGTAAGTTAGGACTCCCCTGGAGCAACATGTGGCACACTTGCTGTTGGCCCGGAAAGTGAACAGATCCCTGGTTGGGGTTCCCCATCATGTGAAAATGTCATGAAGCCCCATGTCATGAAGCTCTCACTTGTGGTCAATCACGAAGTGTCTGCAAGCATATTCTGCATCCCCGGAAGGTAGGCGGATCTGATTGCTGATGCACCAGTTCCAAAGATTGACTGCTTCTGCACACAGAGAGGCCGATCTCACTCCCCCCTTGTTTGTTGATGTAGAAAACCATCGGAGTATTTTCTGACATTATGAGGACATACCTGGTGAGAGTTGATGAAAGGAAGAAGGCACTCACATGCCTTCAATAGCACCTGTAATTTCAGGACATTGAAATGTGCATTCTGGACTCTTGAGAGGTTCATGTTCCCTGTGCCATGTGGTTGCCCACATGGGCTCCCCAACTTAGTAGGGACATCTGTAATAATGGCCTTGTCCAGGAAGGAGGGGAGAAAGGGGACCCCTAAGCATACCAAGGAGGGACAACAAGTACCTTAGTGGGAACTTTCAGTGTGAGGTTCATAGAATGGGGGCTTGGGGAGTAAACTGACTGTAGCCATGCCTGAAGGCAACAAAGGTTTTGTCTTGCAAATGGAGTGACACATGTGTGGGGGATGCCAAAGCCACCACTTCATCCAGCGATGGTGATGGCAGTCTGGCTGGTTCAGGTGGAAGTGCCAGAACCAGGGTGTAATACCCTGCCTCTTCTATTGGAACTGGGGATAAATTTGAGGTTCTCTCATAGGGGAGGCAGGTGATGACACTCTAGTGGATCAGAAAGATTCCAAAGGGGGATACAATATGGCCAGTAGGTGGGGTGGACAGGTGGTGGCATCAGGTACCAGTGAAACTGACTCATGGGAGGTGGTGGTTGGTCCTAGGGTCATGTGGGCCTCTTGGGGAATAGCAGGACAGGAAAAGTGGTTCCTCTGATGGTTCCAAGTTTCCTGAGGAAGAAACAGGTGACTCAGGTTCTGATGGTGGTACTGTCTGTGCTGATTGAGAGGTGTACATTTTGTATAAGTGGGAGTGATAAATTCTGTCCCAGCGGCAGGTCTCTCGGAGGTGATATAAGCTCCCTAAAAATGGAGAATACCAATGGAAGGAGGGATTCTGGGTCCAGGGCAGAAAACACATCCTATGGTGCAGATCTCCCCAGCGTAAGAGGGACTCCTACTGTCCAGGCCATTGGTGGCAGCGATGATGATGGTATCCAGACATAAGACATCCTCATGAGCCAACCCGGTGGGTTTGCTTCTAGGCATGTCCGGTATCTTTGGAATGGATTTAGATGAAGATTTAGTCCCATGCTTCCTAATCTCCCAACTAGGGCCTGCTGTGGGGTCAGATCCTCCACCACTGAAGTCACACTTTGCAGCAGGAGGTGCAATCCTTGCGGATTCAGGCCCAGGTACACAGGCGGGGGGGCAGGGGGAATGATGTCCCCAGCCTGTGTCCGATTGAGGCCTCATGGTCAATTCCATGAGGTACTTACAGAGGCAAAGTGCTCGCCCTTCTCAGGTACGGCTGGTGAAGGACTGACAAATACTGTACTGAGCCGCAATGTGGGCCTCTCCGAGACAGTAGAGGCAGCATTGATGGTCATCGCTGACTGAGAAGGATAATGGGCTGAAGGTGCAGAGTTTGAAGCCCGGAGTACTGGGCATAAGTCTGGTACTCAATTGGGATACGGGGAAGGATGGGGCTGAGGACGCTAAAGATTCTGACCCTGACCATGCCATGGTGCGTAGGGACTAAGGAGATGGTCAGTCTGCCTTGCCCTTTATCGCCTCAGTCGGAAGCACAAGGCAAGCCAGGGTGCATGCACAGACCAACGGACACTACTTTCAAGTTCTCCAACTCCGGGCACACAGGGTGTATGCATAATCCACAGTGGAATACAATAGGGACTATCTCTTGAAGAAGAACAATCCAAGTTCAATGCAAGCTAATTCAATTTAATTTTAGTTTGATATAAATGAAGATTAAATATAAAATGGAACAACCACTTCTTAAAAACTATGTTTCCAATCATATTGCCCTTTAAAAAAAAAAATACAGGCGAGTTTTGCAAACTGGTCCTTAACTAGTACAGGCAGTCCTCAACTTTGCGACGTTCAACTTACGACAAACAGCACTTACAAACGTTTCTGAATTAATACCCTGATTCGACTTACAACAATTGGTTTCAACTTTACTATGCTCGGTCCCGCAATGGAGTGTATTGCGTTTCCGAGTTATGACGTTTCGACTTACAACACAATTTTCAGGAGCCAATTGTGTTGTAAATCCGAGGACTGCTGTAATTCATCTGAGTCATAATCCCTAGTGTTAGAGCAACCATATTCCGGAGAAACAGTATGAGCCTTTGCCAGTATAGCTGTGCCAGCAGAGCCACCTAGTGGAGATATAATGTGAGATGACAGGAGTTCTGACAGCATAGTTAAGACACCTCCCTGAACAACATTAACTAAGCCAACAGAAGTACTCTGCTGTCAATATAGTTGGATCTGCAGGGGGGAGGGGAGGTATCAGCATTGCTGTGTTGGCTAGGGGGTGTGATTTCCACCCCATACTTCTAGCTGACACAGCTATGCTGGCAAAACTTTGTAGTGCAGACTAAGTCTGAAGCACATTTTTACATTTTTTACAACTATATATTAATTGAACTTGGAATATACTTGTAAAAAGTAACTTGCAAATATCAAATGGCTCTCCCTTAACAAAACAACAACGAGGAGTCCTTATGGCACCTTAGAGACTAACAAAGTTATTTGGGCATACAGCTTATGCCCAAATAACTTTGTTAGTCTCTAAGGTGCCACAAGGACTCCTCCTTGTTTTTGCTGATACAGACTAACACGGCTACCACTCTGAAACCTCTCCCTTAACTGTAACTACCAACAAAAGGCATTAGCTGCTTTGTCAATTATCCCACAAGTACATTATCTTAGTGGTGCAACAAACAGTAATGGAAGATTTGGTGCTTCAGAGAAATATTGTTCAGAAACCATCCTGTTTTTCTCTTCTCCCTCCCCATGCATGCTTAGTATATTTACATAAAAACTGGATTTGTTTAGGTGTGCCAGTTACGCCTGTTGAGTACTCCTCACTTGAAAGTCACTCTGAAGTCCATCACACCTCCACAGTTAGTTGTGATGGCAGACTGGATTATACCTTTATTTGGAGGAAGCAGCAGCAGACATGCCAAACCCACAAAAAACCCCGCAGAAATTGGGCTTGTTTTTGGTTTAATTGGCTTGTAAGTTGCTTGTTGGCTAGTTTTTGGCTTGTAGGTTTTTGTTTTTTTAAAATCGGCTCCTGGGAAGCAGGGGCAAGAGGGGAAGAAAAGAGTCAGTGGTACATAGTGGGCCCATCACAGTCCCAGACAGCACGCCGGGGGTCATCTAGTCAGAGTGTTGGGGTTCTTAGGGATTGGCTTGTTTTGGCCTTGTTTTGAAATGGGATTAGCTTGATTTTTGGCTTATTGTGAAAGTCGGGGTGCTTATTTACCGCGTGAAAGTTGGCAACTGTGAGCAGCAGTGAACAGTGTGATTAACACTGCTAATAAATTAGGCTTCTCAAAGTGCTCAATTACAGCTCTTTAGGAGTCATTGATCCTATCACACCACAACCGTTAATTATCTGCAGTGAAGTTGATCATTAATGCCTGAAAAGTTTCTGCAGAACTGAAGCAACAATTTATTGTCTGGATCAAGAAGCCAAAGCTGGGTCTGTCCCAAACAGCTGCCACTGGCATAATTTCCTGTGGTTCTGCACACTCATCCCCTTTCTCTGTTCAATTGCCCAGGTGAACATCAAAAACCCATTTACCTCCCTCTCTGTCTGAGATGAGCCTGGGGAGGTGGGACATTGCTTAAATCTAGGCCCAAAATATGGCAGTCCTCAGTGTACAGGGCAGTTTCCCTAGAGAAGAGGGGGGGCTTTCAAAGGTACCTTTTCACTGAATGGTCAGGAGACTGGGAGGAGAGAATGGGCCAGAGGTACTGCTCAGAGGTGCTGGAGCAGGAAGAAAGGGTGGTTGTGGCAAAGGGAATATATATCCAGTTGAGCATGGAGTAGATCAGGGTCCCTGCACCAGCAGCAAAGCTGTGCATCAACGTATCACAAGAAGCAGGAGGATCCAGCTAGCTAAGGCAGCAGCACAAGCCTGCTGATGGAGATATCACAATATCTGCCTCAAGCCCAGTCCAACTGCTTTGGCCATTCCCTTTGTTCCCCAAGTAACAGTCCTGAGCTTCAATGTGCAGCATAGTCTTGTATCACGAGTAAATTTCTTCAGAGTATGTTGGTGACAGATTTGGAGCTTCTCAGTAATAATTACAAATAATGCATGTTGGTTATTGGAATATTTATTATATGACTACATTGGTTTAAACCGACAAGAGTGTCTGGAAAAACAAGCAGGAAAGAAAATGGCTCAAGATAAGCCATTCTTCAAACAACACGTGAGCTGTTAAAGGACAATGCCAGAATCACTGGCTCATTATCCTACTGTACCTACAGGACTGGTTTTAAACAGGAGAGTCAAACCTTGGGAAAACAGAAGAAAAAAAAAAACACAAGAACACCTATAGCAGGGTAAAAGGGACCCTTTTCTCAGAAGAGAAGCAGTAGGTGTTCAGGGGGAACCAGACTGAGGCTTGATTTACACTGAAACGTACTATCGGCATAGCTACTTTAGTCAGGAGTGTGGGGAAAAAAATACCCCCCTCAACATAGTTATGCCAGTAAAACTCCCATGCAAAAGTGGTGATGTCAATGGAAGAGTGACTCTGTCAACACAGCGTATTGTTTGGGGAGGTGGTGTGCCTATAATGATGCAAAAACTCCTTCTGTTGATGTAGGCTGCACCAGGGGGCTATGTCAGCATAGTCTTTCTAGTGGAGAAACAGCCTGGGACCTAGTGGGGGTGCCTAAAGATGTTAGATCTACCTTGGTTACATCAGGGGACAGCAAGGGGAGGTCTACACTTAAAATGCTGCATCAGTGCAGTTTCACCAATGCAGCTGCGCCGTTGTAGTGCTTAAGTAAAGATGCTCCTATGCTGAGATGGGAGAGCTTCTCCCATTGTCATAGTTAATCCACCTCCTTGAGAGATGGTAGCTATGTCAACAGCAGAACCTCTCCCATCAACATAGCACTGTCTATACGGGGGAGATTAGGTCAGTATAAACTATGTCACTCAGCGTTGTGTTTTTTCATACCCCTAAGCAATGCAGTTATACTGATATAGGTCCTGTAGTGTAGGCCTGCCCTAAGGTTAGGTCTACACTGGGGGAGAGGGGGGTCGACCTAAGACATGCAACTTCAGCTATGTGAATAGCGTAGCTGAAGTCGGCGTATCTTAGGTCGATTTACCTGGCCGTGAGGACGGCGGCGAGTCGACCGCTGCCACTCCCCCGTCGACTCCGCTTCCGCCTCTCGCCGCGGTGGAGTTCCGGAGTCGACGGCAGAGTGATCGGGTATCGATTTTATCGCGTCTACACTAGACATGATAAATCGATCCCCGATAGATCAATCACTACCTGCCGATCTGGCGGGTAGTGTAGACCTACCTTAAGACTCTAGACACACATGTATGTAGACTGTTAAAATCTTTTCCCCCCTCTAGTGCTTTGGGCCTACTACTAAACAAAATAATACTTTTGTTTTAAGAAAACTGTCTGATCACTGTACACAACTGGTCACAGACTCCCAAGGGAAGAACCACAGGTGCCCAAACTCAGTCAGACCTGCAGGGTAAGCGTAGTTGATACACACACACTACTGTAACTCAGTGCCTGGTGTAAAAGTGGGGGAATTGCAAACTTTTGCCTTGAAATTGGTAAAGGCACAAGGCCTAAGGCAAGTGAAGTTGGAGACACCAGGAAGGGGACAGAGGTGCAGCTAGCCCTGTAACTCTGTGACAGAAGACTTACCTTACTATTTGAGCTGGTATTCCACCCCAAATGTTTCCCATCCCCCAAGTCTAGGCACTAGGTATTTAAGGTCCCCCAACAGTTAGGAGCCTAGAGAGTCCTACTTTAGCTATCTTCTTAATGCACCAAAGCTTCAGTTTCAGCTCCTGTGATGGAAAGCCTTAAAATATTCTTTTAAAGAAATTTTACTTGAATTATAAATCATGTACATAGAACTACTTGACTGAAGAGGGAAATATACCAGCATTTTACGCAAGAGTAAGTATGCAGATTATGGCAATGGCAAAAAATACACAATTTCTATATTTTCCTAAGGAAAAATCTCATCTGAAGTATTCTGCTGAATGAACAGACTACCAGATTATGGTTAGCTTGATAACACACAATTGGGGGCTGTAGTTTTGGAACTACTTGTGCCAATTTTTCACACCTGCCTTCACAGAGAGCTTGATTCTTAACTGGCTCTTACGCTAATGGGCAAAAGACTGCTGGAAACAATGTTTTTAAATTACCTGAGTGAATGAGTCTACTGATGATACAGCAGCACTTGCTACAGGAGTCTGCTGGGCCAAATGTTCCAGCAATTCCACTGAGATCCCAATCTGGGCTACAGATGGTGTCTGAGGGATGTTCATTGCTCCAAAGGGGTGTTGGCTGCCTTTCCCTGAAAGAAATAGCATAAGCAGCAGAAATGTCAAACTTGGCATCAGCGCAACTATTATATTAAGTTTAAGTCACCAAGATTTCTTGTGTGTGAGGTTTCTTGTTACTTGCCAAGTAGAAGTCTCTCTACATACAGAATTATGAAAAAAATGTGTACAGCTCATATACTAAGTGTGTGAAAAAAATGCAATGGATAATTTTAAAATATAAAAATATCTTTTCTCTTACGAATAACTGAGGAATAGAGTGACAATCCTTAACAGACCCTTACAGGGAAGGAGTTTTGTAAGGAAGAGTTAATCAGTTTTTAAAATCCCCTAAGTAGTAAATTAACCTCCCCATTGAACCAGTTGGGTCGTATATTTGTATGCAAGATTCAGAAGCGTTTGAACCTCTTGCTATTACTGACTTTTCCAGTACAACAGGGTGTATGATCTTTTTTTTTTTTTAAAGCTCAGGAGTATGATTTTATAGTACTACCCCATCCTTTAATAGCCACAGAAATGTTTACAGAAAAATCCAGAACCAATAAGTACTGATGCACTGTCCTTTCGTTCGTTCATTCATTCAAACTAAAGAAATGACAATATTTACGCCTTGGATCACACAACTATGATGCAGCATTTATTTTTAGACAGCCCCCCCATCATGGTCTCTGGATGCTGAATAATTTTTTTAATGAATGTAAATAAACCACCACCTTGAACAGCACCTAGTAGCAAATAAAAAGTAAGTGAACACTTGTGAGGGTTGGTATAATGGTTCACTCCAGTGGTTTACACTGCACTAAACAGGTAGGCAGCTGTTTCTGAGGTTTGAGTGATCTTCAAAGCTATCCCATGTAGCATGCACTGCAGTAATCCAATCTCGGCATTATAAAGACATCAATGACTGTAACAAGGTCCACATCAGAAAGAAATGGTTGCAAAATAAAGAGGCCCTGTTGGTCACAAAAGCCATTAGAGAATCCATTAACAATCCGGCTGAAAAGCACTAATAAATAGCAAACCTTTTGTACAGGCATCATCCCAGACTTCCAGCATCACTTCTGACTCTTCTAAACTGAGTTTTAATCAGCTCTAAACCCAAGTCTCAGGGGCTCACCAAAAATAAAGACAATCTAAATTCACTGAAATCTGTCACTCCCTCCTGTTCAACGTGTATGGGAAGCTACAGAGAATGCCTGTAATGCCATTAGACGTGAACGAGACACACAGCTGCACGTAAGTTCTAGTGAATGTTGTAGAAGAATATCCTCCCAATAAAGAAGCAACTGCTCAATACCAGCCTTTGGGTCATCTTAGCAGGGAAGAGCAGAGTCATTTAAGAGCTATGCCATAGTCCACATGCCAATAAGTGGTATCACAAGCTGCTGACTGGGCTAAATGAAGACTACACCACCACGTGACCTAGCTCAATTGCTAAAATTTCACCCAGTGAAACTAGCATAAGTCTCTGCCCTACCCCAACTCAAAGGAATCAAGGAAATCTGAAGACTCCAGAAGACAGTTAATTCTTCAGCGAAGGTCTAAATCAGGGGTCAGCAACCTCTGGCACGCAGCTCGCCAGGGTAAGCACCCTGGCGGGCCGGGCCAATTTGTTTACCTGCCGCATCAGCCGGTTTGGCCGATTGCAGCTCCCACTGGCCATGGTTCATCATCCCAGGGCAATGGGGGCGGCGGGAAGCCACGGCCAGCCTATCTCTCGCCCGCGCCGCTTCCCACAGCCCCCATTGGCCTGGGACAGCGAACCACGGCCAGTGGGAGCCGTGATCGGCCGAACCTGCCGACGCGACAGGTAAACAAACTGGCCCAGGTACCAGGGTTCTTACCCTGGCAAGCCACGTGCCAGAGGTTGCGGACCCCTAGCCTAAATCATTAGTATGTAGGAAGCAGGTACCCTGTCCTTCCTTAGGGAAGCACATCCAAAACTCTTCATTAACACCCACTTTTGAAAAAGCAGGGGAGAGCATGGCTTATATAGAAACTCAATTAAGAGTCTGTTAATTTTCCATGTAGCACTACAACGTGCAATGAAGTAAGTCTAGCAGTTACATTATCTGCCACCTCTACTGTATACTAAATCTAGATTTGTTTTGCCAAACAGTAACTACTGAGCTCAATGAGAGATGGTCCGATTCACAAGAGATCGTCTTAGTTTAACCCAATCCAAACATACCACAAGTGTCTCAGCACCAAAAAAGGCAGCTGCCAGAGCCCTCTCACTACCCACTGGTGGTCTAACCCACCCACGTGCTGTTGCCCTCCTCTTCCCTAGTCGCCTCAAGTATCACCTCCTAAACTGAGATCTGTTTGACACATACACGCACACCTTCAGATGTCATACAGCTTCCTTAATCTGACTCCATGACTGAATATTAAAATCGGTAATGTGAAGTCTCCCATGAGAAAAGCACATACTGGTCCTTCAATACATAAAATTTAGCACAAGGCAAGTAACAATCAGACATGGTGCTTTAACCCACTACTTAGAAATGCTTTGTGTAGCATACTTACTTAAAGTCAGCCTGTGCTGCAGAGAGACATCACAGCCCTTTGCTTTATATAATTAGGCTCTACAAGAGTAGAAAATAAAGCCATTGGAAACCAGACTAACTGAAGATCATATCCAGTTTTCTATGATTGAAAATGCTGATAGCAATCAAGTTGGTAGAATTCTCCATATCTTTATGATCAGGATGTTAAATTTACAATTCCCTTTCCTTTGAACAAATGAGCTTTTCATCTGTATAAAACAATCTAACAACTTTTGAGCACTAGTATATTTCTAAATAATCAGAGGACATCAGTGTACTTGAAACCAAAAGCATACCCATCCTCCCACTTCATATGCAAGTCCAGACCCTCTTTGGATTGCTGGCTCCTCCGTGCAATGCTCCAGCATGCACACATTGTTAGTGTTGAACACAGCACAGAACAGATACTCAAGATTTGTCCACTTGTGAGGATAAAATAAAGTTATCCTCTTCTGCATGTGGATTATATTCTACCATCACAATCCCTATAAAATAATACATGTGTTTTGAGTACCTAGCTCTTCTAGTCACAACATATAAATCATAAATTTCAAGGAACATGCAGTATTTCAAAATATTTCTCAAGATACAGACTACTAAATATGCTTGATTCACAATTTTACCCTCTGCAGCAATGCTGCAAAAGATCTCAGCATTTCAGGAAAAGAGCAAGCAGGGATAGGCTCTTCATACTGATCTCCCACTTCTCTCCCTTTATCCAACTTTTAGCCACAGTACTCAGCCATTTCAGAGCGCTTTTAGGCTTTGAAATTAGTTTGGGTAAAACAGAAATTGTGTGTTTATTCTCTAGTCATTTCCATTAATCAAATGCAGACATGGTTTTACACCACAAGTTTTGAGAGGGGGAGACTAAAGATTGATGTAAACCATCACACCACCGGATAGCACAAAGTTAGAGGGAGCAAAATGGTGACCTATACCTCTAAATATTACCCCCACTTGTCATCTCATGTCTACAATCAGACTGTAGCTCTTTGGTGCCAAGAGTATGTTTTTCCTCTTTCACAGCAAAGTGCCTAGCACTTTAGGCACAGCAAAAAATAAATAAAAGCAAACTTCCCCACTTCATGAGGAAAGCATCATCTTTACACTCTCTTTCCTGGTGAGAGTCAAATGTAATTTGTTTAAGTTAGTCACTGTTTAAGGAAGATTTGGAAGCTGGCACACAAAGTGAGCAGATAGCTGCAAGCAGTTGCACTTGCTATGGTGTTACCACAGCTGCTTCTGCTCTAAAGATCTGGGGGCTGGCTACAACTGCTGTGAGAGGTAGCATCTTCCATCAGTGCCATTTTGTTCTCATTTAAGTTGGCTGCTTTTGGTCTGCACCTTTTCCTTATGGCATTCCTACCTGATAAAAAAAGGCCACCAAAACAGCATAGCAAAGACAATCTTGAAGGCTTGCTAGACAAGTTCCTGTCCTCTGGACCCATGCCTAGCAGGAAAGGAAGCATTCAGACCTCAGCATTTCTGTGCCAAGAAGTTCTAGATGATGATATATCATTGGAACCCAGTACAGTATCCACAAGAATGATTTCAAAGATTCTAAACTCAATTGGGAGCGTAGTCAAAATTGATCTGATCCCAGTTTTGCTACTGGAGAATAAGCAAATCCTAAAAGGAGATCACAGTATCAAGCTGAAAAAGTCAAATGCTGCAATGAGCTTGAAAGCAGGACACCTTCTGAAGATTTAAGTGATAAGACCCAGCATCAGTTCAATTAGGCATGACAAGGATATTTAAGTACCTAATTCAAAGCTAGGGGCACTTAACTCTACTGGGTGCTTATTGTACCAGAACAAACTGGTACCCAGAGCCTTTGTTACTAAAAGCACTTATAAACGGTAGCTTTGATCAGAAAGAGTAAAATTTACATCTCTTACTAAAGAGATCAGCTCCCTGTGTATTTCTATCCTATCTGTTCACTTTTCCCATAAATGTACATTTATTTTCTTTTTACTCCTGTTTGTGTTGCAGAGGCAATAAAGCTTTGGCAATGTGAGGAAGTTTCTAGTCTGGCACTTAAATCACTCCCCACTGCAGAATCCTTACTACTGGTGAAGATGCAGGATCCAAAAAGAGCAACAGATTGACTGTCAAATCCCTGGAGGAGTTTACAGGGTTGGTAGCAACCAAAACTTTTATATGAACTGAGTTGATGAAATACAAAGCATCCCTAAGATGACATTGTTTTTACTTTGTTCAGAGTATACCACCATTTGCTCTAACTTCTGAGATCCAACGCATGTGTTACATCAGCAGTGGTCAGAGCAGCATGTTCGATCTTTCACCACCTTTATTAGGCTGCAGGAAAGGGACCTGGAGCAGTGGATGACCCCGCTTTACTTCTGAGATCCAGAGAAGCAGCCTGCTCTTTCAGCCCAACTACCCCCTGCTCCAGACTAAACAGCTGCCAGAAGCTCACTCCCATATCCATTGGTTAAGTGGACATATACACATTTAGTACTGCAAATGGACTGCATTTAATATGAAACATTCCCTTCATGTTATTGAAAAGGACTAAGAATCTATCTGTAGGTTTGATAGAGGGATCAAAAGGAAAAAATACAAATGTATCATTAAACAGAGACCTTTGGATTCCCTATTAAAAATTCTGATCTACTCAGGTTACCTGAAAATCCTGTAGGGAGAAACCAGAAATATTCCCCTGATTAGTGTCTTTTGGTAACATGGGGACAAAAATTGATCACAGCAATCTCGGAAAAGCCAGTGACTTGTTACCATGGTCACTGCGTTCATGTTTTTCAAGACATTGCTAGAGCCACTTAGGCCTACAGAAGATAGATAATTTCTTTATTGAGGGACTTCTGATTTGAAGCTAGATATGGTTGCCTTGTTTCCAGCCAAACTGAAGAGAAAAAGATTTAGATTTTATCATTATTACGATGATCATCAGCATTCATGTCAACTAAACCTCAAAAAAAAGGAACAAAAGAGGGTAAAAATGTAGGAAGTCTAGGTTTATTAAGAGCGATTACATCTATATAACTAAGGTCTTCTCTTTTTTTCTTTAAGTCCTTCTAATTGACAAAGTAGGATAATTTTTGTAATTAAATCTACCAATAACTTATTTTGATATTGTGGCTTGTGGTCTAGACTTCACAATCACTTGGTAGCAAGAGAGTAGTTAAAGGTTCTGTCAGGACTTCCAAGTCTAACATCACACTCTCATACCTTTCTGAAGTGCTTTTCCTGTCATGATTGGTTTCAAAGTGATTTTTTTTTTTTAAGAAACAAAAATTCTTTCACCTGCTTGAATTACTGAGGTGCAAAAACAGATACTTTCCACAATACAAACTGCTGTACAAAGATTCTCAAATTGTCATGCAACTAATTTAGAGTAGTCTCAATGATAGTAGATTTTCTGGGAAGTTTAGAAATTAGAACATTAAACAACGGAAAAAAATAATGTAATTTTGAGCATACTCAGTAAATATCTAAGATTTTAAGCAGACATTAAAATGTAGTTTCTCTGCACGGCCTGAGAGGGCTGCTGCTGGACCTGTCCACCGGAGAAAGATTGTGTCTCATTGAAACACAGCTGCATCATCCAAGAGGTTCAAATTAGAGGTCCATTCCTGCAATCTTTTACTCAGACAAGACTCCCACTGGTTTAATTGAGAACTGTAACCAACTACAGTTGGGACTGCAGGATCAAGTACTAATTTCCTCTCTTCCTATTGCTGTCCCCATTACTCTCTCTGATGTGCTGTTACCCCTTTGACCCACCTTTACAAAAATGTCATCCTGCCCTCGCCTCAGTGAGGTGTGAACTTTAAAGCTTAATTGGAAGGAAAATATTCACATGCACAGGCAGTTTTGCTCTTTCTCCTTGGAAACTAAAGAGAAATCTTTGTCAATGCAATTTTAGTGTATATACAAAGAGTCAAAAAATGCATTAGTGAAGTTCCCATAATAGTAAAACAATTGCACACACTATATTAATGTATGCATTTAATAGTCCAACTAGTCATCATAATTATGTGCAACTTGGACAAGTTAGTTACATTGTGAAAGCTAACATCTATATTCCCTGACTTTATGCTTAAGTGTGATCTTAACATGCGGTAGGTAGGAGAATTTGAATTTGATCTCTCACAGCTGTACTGCTTGGCCTTAAATACATTTAAGTTTTACCACTCCCATCCACTTGAGTAATTTTTTTTTTGCTACCCCATGGTCATTAGGCAAGTAAAAACCCAGTCCAAGTCACAACTGAACAGACTTTATAACCAGTTACTGGCATAGTTAGCTTTAAACACAAGCTGCATTTGCACAACACATGGTTAAAAATGTTTAGTTGCCTTGTTACTGGATTTTGCCTCTGTCAGAGACCTAGGCTGGCACATGATTGCCTTCCTGTATCCAGTTCAGCATGTGTTTAGGTTTTCTACAGCATGGACAAGACTCCCAAATGTGCCAGTTTGGCCAGTCATCTTTCCTCTCAGCTCCATGTATAGTAGGACATTTCAAAGTGCATAACCAGTCTTCCTGCGACTGGCTCTGCTCTCTGGGTACCTCCCTGAGCACCTTATCTCCTGTTGAGGCAACGTATGACAGCTGTCCAGATTTTCCCAAAGTGCACCAATAGAAACCCAGATAGGCAGACTGGTAACTGCAGGTGCACTAATTCAGTTGTGACAGTAAAGCTGCTGTATAAATACAAGCTTAATCCTTTTACTTGTAACTGGTCAGGTGACCATCCTCCAACTGGTTAAGGTATCAGTTAGAAATTGTGAGATTAGATGAAGAGTTCTCCTAGCCCTCTCAGTAGGATTTATCCCTCTGCATTTTATACCGTGGATGATGTCATTAATTTTGTAACTTTATGGCACTGAGCACAAGTTATCATTTTGGGGATTGATGTGTTGGGATTCTTGGGGATAGGTTGGGGGGAGAGGAAGTAGCATCAAAGTAAAGTGTGGTTCTACTCTAAGTATGGACTTGTGGGGTAGCATTTATCTCAACTACAACAGGTATCTTACCCAGTTTACAAGAAGGAACAGTATAACTGCAAGCCTTGCAAACTCAGCCGTAGAGCCCACAGTCAAGGTTTGGTTTTTTGACTGACTTCAACAATAAAGATTCTGCAACTGAAACTTAGTTAACAATTGAACTGATGATATTCAAGAAAACTAAGACTCCAATTTGCTCTCTCAGATTTAAGTTGGCTCTGCAACACTTAAGAGTAGTAAAAACATATTTTACTCAATAAAGTGAGCAGATATTACTAAATACACACAGAACAGATCTAGTGTCCGACTGCTGGGTCTTGCCCACATGCTCAGGGTCTAACGGACTGCCATATTTGGGGTTGGGAAGGAATTTTCATCCAGATCATATTGGCAGAGACCCTGGGGGGGTTTCACCTTCCTCTGCAGCATAGGGCACGGGTTACTTGCAGGTTTAAACTAGTGTAAATGGTAGATTCTCTGTAACTTGAAGCTTTTAAATCATGATTTGAGTAACTCAGCCAGAGGTCACAGGTCTATTACAGGAGCGGGTGGGCAAGGTTCTGTGGCCTGCAATGTGCAAGAGGTCAGACTACATAATCATGATGGTCCCCCTCTTGCCTCAAAGTGTACAAGTATATGTTTTTCCAATGATTAGTTACCCTCAATGTTACAAATTTACACCTTATTTCCAGTCTGAATTCATCTAGCTTCAATCTCCAGCCATTGGATCACATTTACCTTTTTGATAGACTGAAGAGCCCATTACCAAATATTTGTTCCCCATGCAGGTACTTCTAGACTGTAATCAAGTCACCCCTTAAACTTCTCTTCATCAAGCTAAATAGATTGAGCTCCTTGAGTCTCTCACTCCAAGGCAGGTTTTCTAATCCTTTAATCATTCTGGTGGCTCTTCTCTGAACCTTCTCTAATTTAGCAACATCCTTCTTGAATTGTGGACAGCAGAACTGGACACAGTATTCTAGCAGCAGTCAAACCAGTGCCAAATATAGAGGTACAATAACCTCTTTACTCCTACTCAAGATTTCCATTCATGCATCCCGGTATCATATTAGTCCATTTGGCCACAGAATGATGCCGGGAGCTTGTGTTAAGCTGATTAACCACCTCCACCCCCAAATCTTTTTCAGAGTGTTTGCTCCCCCAGGATAGAGTCCCCTATCCTTTAAGTATGAGGTACATGCTTTGCTCCTCGATTAATACATTTGCATTTAGCTGGATTAAAACAGTTTGCTTAAACTCATCTTACTAAGCGCTCTAGAGCTCTCTGTATCAGCTGCCTGTCCTCTTCATTATTTACCACTCACCCAATTTTTGGATCATCTGTAAACTTTATCAGTGACTATTTTGGTTTTCTCACAAATAGTATAAGGATTGCTTCTTGGCCTTGTGGGAGCCCTTTTGAAACACACCTGCTCAATGATTCCCCCATCTACATTTTGAAATCTATCAAGTAGCTAGTTTTTAATCCATTTAACGTGTGCCATGTTAATTTCCTATGCTTCTAGTTTTCAAAGTTTCCATGTGAAAACTGCCTGCAAACTCTGAAGGGTGAAAAACACACTGCCACAAGCATTCATTTACAATCAGATACTACAACTGCCAGTTTTGATGAACTGTTTAAAATATAGACTGATTCTTGCCTGCATATTTATATCTGCCTCTGGAAATTTCCACTACATGCATCTGACGTCTGTTAGTCTATAAGGTGCCACAGGACTCTTCGTCGCTTTGTTTAGAATATAAGTGCTAGGTCTACTAAGAGCCACTTGAAAAGACACATATATTTGGCTTTTCAAGTAGCATTGCGGTGTATAGTATGTCACACAATGGGATCCTGGTTTATGAATAAGAACGTAAAAATGGGCATATTGGTTCAGACCAATAGTCCATCTAGCCCAGTATCCTGTCTTCCAACAGTGGACAGTGTCAGATCCTTCAAAGAGAAAGAACAGGGTAATTATCGAATGATCCATCCCCCGTTGACTAGTCCAGTCTGGCAGTCAGATGGTTAGGGACACTCGGAGCATGGGGCTTCATCCTTGACCATCTTGGCTAACAGCTAGTGATGGACCTATCCCCCATGAATTTATTTAATTCTTTAGTTGAACCCAGTTATAATTTTGGCCTTCACAACATCCCCCGGCAACAAGTTCCACAAGTTGACTGTGCATTGTATGAAGTAGTAACAGGATTCCTAGGTGCTACATAATACAAATAAAAAAAAAAATAACACAATATGTTCCAAGATCTTATTACATTTATTCATTAGAAACTAAACATCCACTTCATTGTCTAACTGCTTTGTTGTTTAACTGCTATATTTCACTGCTCTTACCAGATTTTAAACCAGAAATTTTGAAGATGGCACTTGGCTTCTCATTGGTGACAAATCCCAGGAGTTGCCATACTGCCATCCCACTCTGGTCAGGAAAGCAGAAGTAGACAGATCCTCCCATGCCCTCTGGAAATGGGATAGTTCCCAGCATAAAGACCACCACATGGTTGATGTTTTCATAGTCAGGCAAGTCAAATACAAACTTATCCTGGGCCACCTGTTGTGCCACTGCTTGCACCTAGAATATAAAACCAAGTTTTAGTTTAGAAATCTTAATTCTGAAACCTGTGAGCCCTCTTTTCAGAAATCCATCTAGTGTTTGAAAGAAGGGGAAGCGAGCACATGCCAGTTTTAGTTTATAAACAGAGTGGCAAACACAACCGCATGGGAACTGTGCAATAGGCTGCTAACAAGGATTCACAGTCCTTGTTCTAGCTACAGAGGCTTTATATCACACCTAGGGCTGGAGTATCAGAGTACCTTAGCTCTCCATGTGAATAGTGGTAAAATATGGTGCAGAAGAAGTCCCCAAGTCTATAAAGTAGTGGCTGTCAACCACATGGCTAGCAGAACACTAATCATGGAAACCTCTAAGAAATAAGACATGACTTTATACACTTAGTTCAAGGATGGCTAAAGGTCAGGGCACAGAGCCACCCTTGTCTTTATTACCGAGTCCACGTACATGACACATCAGTGCATGCATCTTGATATAGGTAGCTCCTACTCAGAGCAAGCCACAACACAAAATGCTTGGCCCTATCTATCGCCTCCCATATGCCCAAAAATCGGTATTACCAAACATGGTTGCAGACTGCTGCAACTTGGGGCAATCTACTGGCAAGGTGACATTACCCACTCCTTAGCCAATAAAATTTGGGTGCCACCCTGTATGAGCGGAAGGAAGGCACACTGGGATGGGGTCTGCACAGAACTTGAACATCTGGAGAGGGAGGAAGACACAGTGACACATTTCATTTATACAGGAGCTGTTCCCAAAAAGCAACAATGGGAAATAAAAATCAGAGCCACCCCAGCTAGGAACCTGCCCTCCACAGTATGGCCCTTCCCAAACTTCCTCACAACCAACGATATCACCAGGCATAGCCCACACCCCAAGAGACACCCCCCTCCCTAAACTGAGCCCCACACACTCCTCAGGATCCTCCCCCAGAAACACCCTCCACAGGCTGAGCCCCCAACTTCCCCCACCACACACAAGATCCTCCCCCTGACACCCACCCCCACTCAATAGGCTGAGCCCCACCCCCCACCACTCCTCAGGATCCTCCCCCAGAGACACCCCTTACTCCATAGGCTGAGCCCCCCACTCCTGTCCTCTCCCAGAAACACTCCCACCCACAGGACCCTCCCGAAATCGCTCCCCTGAACCCCACCCGCAGCGGCTGGAGCCTCCTCCCTCAGGAGCCCTCCAGCCCAGGCTGCCCCAGAACGGTACGAGGCCTCCCGCACAGCCTCTCCGGCCGCCTCCCAGAGACCCCTCGCCATGAGCCCCTCCCCCACCCTAGTCTCTCCAGAGGCTCCACCCAGCCCGCCAAGCCCCTCCCCTCCGGAAGCGCCGCCCTGCCAAGCCCCGGGGAACGGCTCACCAGCCTACCCGCCACCAAACAGCCGAACATGGCGGCAGCCACGGAGCCCTACAGCCGCAGAAGCTTCGCGAACCAGCCGACCACTCCGCAGCCTACATAATGCCTAGTCCCCCCGGAAACAGCCCCTGCCTGTGACCCCTGGCTACGGAACTACTTCCGGGGAAGGGGCGGGGCTTCGTCTAGGCTCGTCCTGAGGCCTACACATCCCAGTATGCACCGCGCTACGGGAGCTGCATCCCGGGACCTGTAGTCCCAGGCTGCGCCGCGGGTGGATAGGGAAGTGCATGCTGGGACGTGTAGTCTGTCACCTAACGCCCCCGCTCCGATAGCTGTGGAGCAATGCATGCTGGGATATTTATTGTCAGTCTGGGTTCTACTGGGTTCTAAATTAGAGCGTGCTAGAAACTCTGAGTTTAGGGGGGTGAGAGCTGGTGGTGCCTGCTGCATTCCCGACGTGTATCTAGCTGCCAAGAAGGGCCGTCAGGGAAGATTTTAGGTAGCCCTGTCCTAAGGGCTACTCTGAAACCTGTCCTAAGGGTTTCTCTACAGTGGATGACTGGTACCCGGGTACCCTGACATACAAGAGCAAAGCACCATACCACATTGTGATCATGTGGGCAGGTTGCAAGGACACAAATTTGCATATTGCATCTATTCATCAAGATGATGCAACAGCTTCTGGGGGCCCTGTACTGCCCTAAACATGTGTTTCAGAAGCCATTAAATTTGCACAGGCTTCGCTGGCAAGAGCCACATGGAATAACAAATACAGATGCAAACTAGAGCATGTGAAGCACAGTTCTCCAGCAGTTTATCTTCATCTCTTGCAATTCCTTCAACATGCTCTCTCCTGGCGCCTAAAACTAGTATTTGTGAAGGCACAAGAAGCAGCTATGAATAAGCCATAAAATGACTTGCCTGTAGTGTGACTTTGCTTATTTTCTCCACTTGAGGATGTGAGCTAAGTCTCTCTCAAGTGGGGCTGGACCTATCATCCCTTAAAGAGCCAATGACCTTATAACTGGTAGTATCCCCATTTTACAGAATCATAAATAAGACTAGAAGAGGCTATAGTAGTGCTCTAAACTGACCTCCTGTATAACACAGGCCACAGGACTTCCTGGAATTAATTCCTGTTTGAACTAAAGCATCTTAGAAAAACAGCCACTCTTGATTTAAAAATTGCCAGAGATGGAGAATCCACCATGACCCTTTGTAAATTGTTCCAATGGTTAATTACCCTCACTGTTAAAAATTTGCAGTTCCAGAATTTCTCTAGCTTCAACTTCTAGCCATTTAATCTTGTTCTACATTTGTCTGCTGGATTGAACAACCCATTATCAATTTTTTTTTGTTCACTATGGTAATTATAGACCAGTGGTTCTCCAACGTTTGTGCTGGTAACCCCTTCCATATAGCAAGCCTCTGAGTGCGATCCCCCTTCAAAATTAAAAATACCTTTTTATATATTTAACACTATTATAAATACTAGAGGCAAAGCGGAGATTGGGGTGGAGGCTAACAACTCGTGACCCTCATGTAATAACCTCGCAAGCCCCTGAGGCATTGCAACCCCCTGTTTGAGAGAACCCCTGTTATAGACTTATCAAATCACCCCATTACCTTCACTTTGTTATCCTCAGAGAGGAATGGAAGCACAGATATTAAGATCAAAATTGTCCACTAATTGAGGGTGCCCATTACGAGAGGCCTAGGACCTGATTTTTCAGAGTACCATCTCACCGGGCTCTCTATCCCATCTGTTCTACTCCTTTCCCTCCCCACAGTCCAGCTCCTGTTTCTTCTGCTTGAGCTAGGCAGCTTCTTCCTCTTCAGTGCTTGGATGCCAAAAAGGGAGGGGGGTGTCATTGAGAGCACAGGAGACAGGTTCCATGCTCTTAGTTGGTGCCCAGCCCCAGCCCCAGCCCCACCCCAGCCTGGACCACTAATTATAGGGAAAGTTCATCTTCACCCCTGTAACCTTTGGCTGGAATATGTTCAGTGGGGATAGCATATGTGTACTTTGGGCAGCATTACCAGCTGCAAGTGTTGGCTGGACAGAATCTTTGGAGATTATAGCTATGGCCCTACCAAATTTACAACTGTGAAAAACACATCACGGACCGACCGTGAATGTGGTCTTTTTTATACTTTTACCTTATATATACTCTTTTATATTGTAGGGTAAACATAGATACAAGTACATAGCGTTTCTCAGACTGGGGGTCTCAAGCCTATTGAAAAGGGGTCACAGTATTGCCACTCTTACTTCTGTGCTGCCTTCAGAGCTAGGTGGCTGGAGAGTGGCAGCTGGTGGCCAGGCACCCAGGTCTGAATGGCTGGGAATTCAGCTCTGAATCCTGCACTGCTCCTGGTAGCAGTGCTGCCTTCAGAGCTCAGCACCCATCCAGCAGCCACTGTGCTCCAGCTACCTAGTTCTGAAGGCAGCACTGAAGTAATGGTGGCAATACTATAACTCCCCCCCCCCCCCCCACACACACACACACAAGCTTTGCAACCCCCTTTTGGGTAGGACCACAGTTTGAGAAATGCTGACTTAAGGGCTTTATATGTTTGTATTTTGCAATTTTTCAATAAATATTCAGGCTTTGTTACAACTCTGAAATTTTAGATTTAAATATCTGCAATTGTGAAATTCAAGATTTTTTTAAAATGCTAACCATGAAATTTATGAAAATGGACTGTGAATTTGGTAGGGCCTAATTATAGCTAGTGAAATCTAAGAAGCTTATAGTGAGCAAGTATGAACTGAGATTTTTCAAAGGCTTGCAAATTGGGGCAGATATGGGGGGAGGAGGGGGAACAACAAGAGGCACTTCCCTGACACACATTTGAAGTTCCTGCTCCAAAGCACAGGGGCTAGAGCCGTTCAAAAAGCCACTAGAATTTAACATGGACAAAACGTGTATTTCCATAGCCTCATTCTTGGAAATGGCTGAACGGTTTTGACTGAAATTGAAAAAAGAAAAACTCACCCTGGGGAAGGCATCCGACATGGAAAATTTCATCCCAAACATTATAAGTCCAAGCAACTGAAAAGTCTTACAATGGGAAGAGTTGGGCTACCTTAATTGTAGGCGCTTCTACCAACCATACTTATAATTAAGGCTACAGAATCCAGCAGGGGGGGCCGGAGCTGTCAGCTACAGGAACCCTGCAGCTGCCAGCCCTGGAGCTCTGGGCTGTAGCGGCCTTCCCCCCCCCCCCCCCCCCCCCCCCCCCCCCCCCCCGCGCCGGGGGGCCCCCCCCCGGCCCCCCCCCCCCCCCAGCTCCCAGCCCCCGCAGGCAGTAGGGAGCCTGCCAGGTGCCTGCCCGGAGCTCCAAGCCGCCAGAGCTGAGCCACAGCGGGGGCCCATGCAGGTCCAAGATGCCACAGGTGGTCCCCTGAGCTCCCAGTAATTGCGGGCAGCAAGTGGCCCCCAGAGCTCCCAGCCACGCTGGCAGGAGGACCCCAGAGCACCAAGCAATGGCAGGGAGATGCCAGAGCTCCGAGCTGGGGGGACTCCAGCAACTCCCAGCCGCGAGTCCTGGAGTTCGGAGCCTCTATGGGCAGCTCTCAGCCGCTGTGAGTGGCAGCAGTGGTGGGTGCCGAACCCTCCACTTCTCATTTTGTCGGGTTATTTTAGTAAAAGTCAGACAGGTCATGGGCTTCTGTGAATTTTTGTTTATTGCCCATGACTTATGATTTACTAAAAATTACCATAACAAAATCTTAGCCTTACTTATAATATATTGTAAACCAGTACTAAGTTTCTATTCTGCATTGCTTTGGTACTGATTAATCTACGCCACTCAAAACTCAATGTCGGGCACAATGATTTTCTGACAGAGAAACTTAGGGCCAGGGACATGATGAATGCTAACACAAAGCATGTAAATGAAGGGATGTTTGCAAATTTATAATAGCACTGAAGCTAATCAATGTTCTACATCCATTAAGATAAACTGGAATTGATAAAAAAGTAGAGATTACAGCCTACCATCCCCTTTTTAAGTAGAACTCAATTTCAAGGAGGAGCTCTCCATAAATGTGGATGACGTATTATGAGCTTGTACCTGTAATAAGGAAAACACGATAGGCACTTTCAAATGTTCCACAGGAAGCCAATGGAAGAGTATTACAGAGTAAACAAGGAGACCAAGTGTGGCCAACCTATAAGTGGGTGCACAAAGTGTGGGTGCAGTGGAGCAAAGGCTACAAGAACTTCCACAACTTACAGCCGCTTTGAATGGGGCACATTTGTAAAACTTGCAGCCTCCTGAAACAACTTCCTCCTTGGCCCACAAACCATCCTATGAGGGGCAGAGAAAGGTAGGGAGGAAGAGGGGCCATGACCCTACCTATCCCACTTCCAGCAAACCCAGAGACAAGAAGAGAGACAGTGAATTATGCACTTTGGCAAAGAGATGAACACAGAATTAAAGGTGGCTTGAAAAGGGTAGGGAAAGAGAGGGAAGAACATGATTATGCTCTTTTTGATTCTTTATATGTATATAAAAGCAGCCTGAGAGGAGGATTTTGAAAGCTCTGTGCTTTATAACCTTAGGTACAAGAGGAAGATGAAGCCATGTGTGTTGAGGGGAGAGGGCGTTTTGTTTTTTGCTAGTAGACTCAATGGGAGTGGGAGCTCTCAATGTACCGTAGTGGTTTAACCTTTCATGGAGCTCTTCTCTCAAGTATTTGTTAAGTTTGTTATAAATCTTAGAAAGTTTGACTAAAAATCTCTTCCCCTTTGAATTGTTTGAATCCCTTTATAACTGGGGATTTGCCTTACCGTGCAGCCAAGGGTTCCACTGCAGTGGCTAGTAAGGCTGGGGATAGGGCCACCCTTGCTGTTTCAGGGTTTTTGCCAAGATTTTCCTGGCTTGTGCCATCGTTCTGTGACTTTTCACAGCATTAACCATGACAAATCTCACGGTGACAGTAACACACATAAAGCAGAGAAGATGAAGGATTATTTCCTTAGATCTGTCTAATCCCCTCCCTCACTTTGAGCTGAAACGCATAGTGCAAGAGGGATGAATCGACTAGTTTGCTGGGCATGTCAAAAATTAAAAGCAGCAAAATACAGTACAAAACAGTCAGATGGTCTAGAACAGGGGTTCTCAAACTTCATTGCATCGTGACCCTTTTCTGATAACAAAAATTACTACGTGACCCCAGGAGGGGGGACAGAAGCCTGAGCCTAACCAAGCGAGGGGGGCTAAACCCCGAGCTCCACCACCCTGGGTGGGCAAGCCAGACAAAGCTGAAGCCCAAGGGCTTCAGCCCTGGCCGGGGGGCCTGTAACCTGAGCCCAGCCACCCAGGACTGAAGATCTTGGGCTTCAGACCTGGGCGGTGGGGCTCGGGCTTTGACCCCAGGCCGCAGCAAATCTAACGCTAGCCCTGGCGACCCCATTAAAATGGGGTCCCGACCCACAGTTTGAGAACCGCTGGTCTAGAACCCAGGCAACTTCAGTAGAGATGCTCAGGCAGACTTACATGGGAAGTATAGTTTCTCCAATTCCAGCGATGCTTTATGTCCAAACAAGTAGTATTTTTTAAAACTCGGAATCTCACGTACTGAACACTTACGAGCTGCCTTTCAGCTTTAGATCTATTCTTCCTGAGAGCCTGCAGATATTAGAAGACATCGCTAAGCAAATTCTAACACGAGTGTTGGTCATATTACTCCCTAACTGGACAGGTGATCCTGTGAAAGTGAAACATTTACAATCTCGCAGGATTGGTTAAGAAATAGCTGAAGTGGCTTTTTCTAACAGGAAGAGCCAGACATGCCTCAAATTGGTGCTGTGGAGGACAACCTTTGAGCCAGCTACAGACCAAAAAAAAGAGCGCCTGATGCATTATTAGGGATGGCGTGTTTGTTTCTATATTACCATAGTACAGTCTTCCTGGGTTGTGCATGCTTATAGAGTCAGAAGAGGGCAAGTGAAAAGAATGGAGATAAATTGGTTCCAGACAGCAAATTCTGATTTATATATTTATTTAAAATAGTCAGATGACTATTTTGCACTGTCTTAGATCACTTGCACACTGCTGGATTTGGAACTATACAGTGACAAAAACAGAACACACAAATGTGTTTTGCCAAAAGGTTAGACACTTCATTAGCAGTAATATTTTGTTCTAGTTTCTCTCCTCATTCTTGATTAACTGTACACATTAAATTCTAATAAAAATATTAAAAATAGTAACAAGAATCATTATATAGTTTATTTGCTCTTACAACTAAACCTTTGATGAGACACCATAGAAGACCCAAAATTTAGGTTGTATTTGGGAAAAGGAATGTTTTATAAAACCTAAATATCCTATTTTAAAGTGTCAGTAACAATAGCTAGGATTAAAGTATTCCCCTACAACAGTTAAAATCTGAACATTACAGCACTGAGCTAGTAAATAAGAATCAGGAAGCCAGAATGGCTTATCTTGTTTTTCCACTATCCAACATTCAAATGCAAAAAGTAAACAAACATAGTATTTTGCCATTTATGCTAAGGGTTGAAAAGCACATTTGGGTTTTAAAATTCCTTCAGTTTTAATAATAATACTCTACAGTGACAGTAACGTAGGAAGAGGAACAGGTGCAAAATATTTTTAGCACAGCCAGATTTCTCTTATATTATACTTTAAGGAACTTGTTATACAGATGAACATAATTTAAATTATTGTGAACCCTAAGAAATATTTCTGTAGCTACATTACGCTCCTTTTTTAAAAATCATAACACACACACTTTTCTTTAAAAAAAAAGCACACATGGAAGACTGCAATCTCATGTATACTCAATTCCTACCACACGGCTAACATGCACGTGATATGTACCAGCTATACACAATGTAAAACAACATTACAGGTCACAGTGAAATCATGAAATTCATTTTGGTTAAATAATTGAAGTGGACAATGCATAAAGCTTTACAAAAATATTTTTTTATTAATGAAAGCACCAGAGTCTGAGCAGGACAACAGTACAAAGAATGTAAACATCACTAAGTTCAGCTCCGGCCAACTGAACAGTGGGAAAAACTATTCTAAATGCAACTACAGTAGAAGCTAGTTAACAGGTTACACTGTAAACCAACAATGTATTTTCTACTTTTAATTAAAAAAAAGTAATTTATCGTTGTCGGTCCCAGCGCCAGATACTGGCATCATCACAAACAGCTATAAGGATACTGCTATCCCTGCTAAAACTGGTTTGTCGAATGGCAGCAGCACATTTAGGATGGGTAAGTGTCGTACATCTACAAATAAAGAAATAATTTAGTTGCAATGTTAAGTCTGCATTTGCTATTACACTTGTGAGTAAGGGCTTTGCTGGATCAGAACTTTAACATGTTATCTGACTGACGCCAGTGGAACCCCATTCACAAAGGAAAGGTTGGCAAGGCTGGGCCCTTAGCATATTCTGTACTCCTCGTTTAGCCGTTGGAACCGACAGGAAATTAATTCTCTCTCATTGCAATTTCTTCCTCCACCCAAGGTCAATTTTCATAAAGCTCTACTGAAAGTGGATCATCTTAGGTAGGTTATTGTAATAAACATAAGTAATTTTTTACTTAGGAATACAGTATTGTAATTGGGTGATGAAAGATAGCAAGATCTCCAGGAAGACCTCATATATGACTCTTCAGTAGGTCACCTGGCCAGGCACAGGTGGTCAACTGAAAAGTCATAGTATGCACGTAGCTAGCCTATATAACTATATTTCTACTACTATTACCCTAGTCCTTTCCCCTCCCCCTTCCATTGTGCGCCACACCCACCTGGTAAGTCTCCTCTCAATTACTTTGTAAACTTTCCTCCTAATTACTCTGTAAGCTCTTCGAGGCACGGACTTTCTTTTACTGTATCTACGTACAGTGCCCAGCACAATGCGGCCCCAACCCGACTGGGGCCTCTGGGCGCTACTGTAATACAAATAATAATGTTAACTTTACAGGGTCAAAATGCTCATTCACTGTAAAAGTTAGAATTGAAGGTGTGGCTACCACCACTCAAGAGTTTGTGTTATGGGTAAAGTAAAAAGGAAAGTGCCCTACCACCATTGAAGAGTATGAGTCGTGTAAAGAAGGCAAGTGCCCCAACTCCATGTCTCAGTATCACAAAGGAATCTAGGGGAGTTTAGAAACTTATATATACTCACTTAGCCTTATGAGGATCTTCTATTTCCAAATCCCAAACATAAAGTTTGCCAACTTGATTGCCCAATGCAAGCATCTTTGAAACAAGAGAGAATATAGATACTTTAAAATATGGTATCAAAGAACGGAAGCCAGACTTCATAAAGCCTGTAGGACTGATAACATTTAACACACACACACACACACACACACACACACACACACACACACACACA
>NW_020664448.1:10799903-10827581 GCF_002925995.2 Terrapene triunguis | reverse complement strand
ACACACACACACACACACACACACACACACACACACACACACACACACAGATAGCACTTCACATACTCAAATCACTATAAAGCCAATGATCCACACTACACTCATGTCTCTTATGTATTTGCCTCAGTTTCCTCATCAGTTAAATGGAGATAAAAGATTGAATAATTTTTCCCCAGTGCCACCAATGGAGAGTCAGGATCGAAGTCTAGCGTTCCTCACTGCCAATACTAAGCTCCTTGCTCCAGACCATGTTGCCTCCCGTCACATCAGCTCATGCAAGCTGAAAACTTTTCTTCATATACCATTAAGGCATCTAAATATGTAACTGGGGAAGAGTTTCAGTTTCCGAAACTGGGATCTTCTTCAAATACAGCAAAAAGTGCAAAGCTCACTCTTACCTTTTGCCAGAAGTCCATTGAAAACCTCATATACCAGATATCGCACTGACTGTAATCGAATCGCCCCAGTATAGTCACATTTGACTCACTGGGCTTGATTTTATCTATATCATCCTCCATTTTGCCAGGTTTCCAGCACACAATAGCATTTTCACAAGACTATGGGAAGAGTAAGAAAAATCACTTACTTGGGCGGGAAAAAAAACTAACAACAACAAAAAACCATAAACACCACCCATGCTTTTTTCAACTATAATTTTGATATATAACTTCTCCTTGTACAATTACCCTCGAGTACATAAAAAAGAAGAAAAAGAATCAAGGATGTCACTTGGAATCTTAGGGCTTGTCTACACTGGCACTTTACAGCGCTGCAACTTTCTTGCTCAGGGGTCTGAAAAAACACCCCCTTGAGCGCTGCAAGTTTCAGCGCTGTCAGTATACACAGTGCACCAGCGCTAGGAGCCGCGTTCCCAGCACTGGGAGCTATGCCCCTCGTGGAGGTGATTTTTTTAGAGCGCTGGGAGAGCTTTACCGTTGCCAGTGAAGACGTGCCCTTAGTTATTTATCCACAGATCTTATACCATGCAGTCCAAACAGAGCCAGCTCACCCTAAGCTACTTGCCAATGATCTTTAATTGCCAAAGGAGAGAGAGAAGTGCACTTGGACAATTCAAACACAAAAGGGAGGTTTAGTTCTGTCTCCATGCAAATTTGAAGAATTTTAGTAATGTTCCAAACATGTTTCTTGCTAGAAATGAGCCAAGTCTCAGAGTAGATAGGGTCTTAGCCCAATATTTGCAGAGCAAACATTATCAATGTTTCAACACAAATCAAAGTCATTCCATGATGTAGACTTTCCAATTTAGTGCACCTATTTCATTTCTCCTTTTTGTTGCAAGATCTATGTGAACTTCCAGAAATGAACAGTCTTGCTTTTTTCTCTAATGAACATTCCACCCGAATCCTGGCTTTTCAGTTCTGATATACTTTTACTAGAGCTTTGATTGCTAGAAGAATTTATATAGATTTTTAATGTAAGATGCTTATATATCCAAACCCAATTAGTTAAACTCACAATCTACTTAGAAAAAATCACCCTGCATGGCACAATAAGTTAATTTTCTGGCCAATAAATCAAAGCAGCAGAAAGACACCCCATTCTACTCCACTCTCACCCAAAAACTATTGTTTAAGGCCCTGAATGTAAGCAAATAACCTTGAAAAATATGGCTAAACAGTAGACACTTTACCTTGGAAAGTATTAGATCTCCTAACCATCGTACACAGTCAACATAGTTCCTATGTATATCTCTGGTGGAAAAGTCAGGAAAGTGAATTTTCTGAGAAATAAAAGGCCTGTGGGGAAAAAACATTCATATCAAGAAGGACAAAAAGAGGCACTTGGGAAAAAAAAAATTTAAAACACTAAAATGTTAATTTATAACTGTCAGTAGAACCTTTTCTACTGTGTCTAATAATTTGAGGCGTACATTTCAGAAACTTATCTGTAAGGTAAATACAACAAGACTATCGTCAGTGAATTATTTGAGGTCCCAATGTATGTGTGGGGAGGTGGGAGGGGAGAGGAAGGGCTGGAGGCACTGGAAAGACAATGTTAGCTCTGAAGGAATTCAGCAATCCCTTTGTCAAACACTTCAAATCGTGTTAAAACAGAAGCAACTTCTGGGATTCCTTCAGCCCCCAACACACTTCAAGCAAAATCTAAAATGTTTTGACAAAGTATGTGTAAGAACACACTAAGGATCTTGTTTTGTCTGAAGTGCCATTTAAGATTTGGTAACATTAAGAAGTAGGCACACTTCTAATATTAGTCCCATTGTAAAATGTGTTTAGTATGTTTTAGATCCTTCTCATTTTATTTCACAAATTGGAGGCTACTCAACACTAGGATTAGTACAAACAGGTAATTACATGAGTTGGTTTCCCTTAATATTAAGGACAAATTTTGCTAGTAGTGTAACTGAAAGGTAACTGTCTTTTCAAATCAACATATTTCTGAGAGATTGGATCACTGGAGGATTGAAAATTTCAAGCGTCATTCCAACTGTGTAAGCATTTTTGCCCTATATCCCCCAAATAAATTACTGATTACAATAACTTGTATTATTTTCACTTTCAGAATTTAAGGAACTATTTACTACAATCTAGTCAATTATTCTGATGTGTATTTGTTACCCTACTATAAAACTTCGAGGGGACAGGGAAGGCTGCTGATATATATTTATATAGATGCTTCAGAAATTAGAACTGTATTAAAATACCAATTCCAAACACCTTATAGTTACGCATAAATGGAAGAAGTCAGACTATTTAAATAAGTGCCAGGACCTGTAATTAAACAGAACTCTATTGGCACCACATATCAGTAAGAGAAGCCTTCTTCTAGAGCAATTTAGGGACCCACAATTCCCAAGTCAATGGAAAAACTCCCTCATTACAGCAGAAGCTGATATGCGCCGTTGGTGAGAAGATTCAGATTTAATAGATATATCCAAGAACAGATATCAAGATTGTGTTTACCTGTTGGTTTTATTTGGATTGTACTCATAAGACTCCTTAATGGCATTCATCATTCTCTTTGAATTGATTCTCCAGAGTTTCAGAGAGTGATCCATACCACAGGACATTATTTTCTCACCAAGAAGGTCATAATCCTACACAAAAAGAGTCCGCTTTAAGCTCTCAATGTTAAGTTTCAGCATACTAACTCACTGATTCTATTTTCTTCTTTATTTACACTAGATGCATAATACGTTTAAGTCATATTTTCATGCTAGAGAGCAAGCTAAATAAGCATATTTCAAGATAGAAAAGTATTAAATATAATTTAAGCCTGCTTCCTGTAAAAGATATCATATCTTGGCACGCCTATTTTACTCTCTTGAATGCAAAAACAAGAGAACATTCAATGAAGCTGAAAGACAACAAATTGAAGACTCGTATTTTCCCCAAAATAGAACCTGTGGAACTCACTGCCGCATGATTTAATTGAGGCAAAGACTATAGTAGAATTTAGAAAAGGATTGGACACAAATGAGGGCCATCCACCATTACAATATACAGAACAAAAAACGATATTAAGAGGATATAAACCCTTATGTCACAGCATAAGCCAGCAAGTGGCATGGGTTAAGAAAATGTTTTTATATGGGCAGGTTATTGCTTAATTGTCCACTACGTGGTTTCTTGCATCTTCTTCTGAAGTATCTAGTACTGGCCAATATCAGCAACATTTCTGGGCTAAAAGAACCACTTATCTGATTCATTATGGCAATATGGATGTTTCTATGTGAAGAACAACCAAAGACAAATGATTGTTTCTAGCACAAATATTCTATCTAGGTATTTGTTACATACCAATAAAATTTGAATATCTGTACATAAACAGAGCCATAAGTAAGCAGGCATAACAAACTTCAGTCACTGTTTCCTTTATTAATGTAAGGCTTTTCCTTCCTTATGCATTCCTCTCCCTTCATATTTTTTATTGCTTTCCTTTGTTTTATGTGTACAATTTGACTAAGATATATATGAGGACAGGGCAGTACTGAAAGCTCATCTTACATGTAAACCATGTTGAATGTGAAATTTGTGTCAAGTCCTTAATTACTAAAGAAATAGTACTGAATTAATTGTATACTACTGTAGGCCAAAACAAGAATTGTGGTAAGTGTGACTATATTCTCTTGTGGATGAAAGCACCAGGTTTTTTATTCTATTCATCCTTAAAGCTCACTTGTGCAAAGTCTTTCAACACTATGTCACCTTTGAAAGTTGTTTTATAGACAGAAAAATAAACTCCACAGTTATGTGATGCTTGGATTATGCAAAGTTTGTTGGGTCTCCCAAATAAAAGTTTGTACAAGTGTCCAAGAAACATTTATGTAATCAAAGATAGATTATTTGTATACATCAAAAGTACAAGACAGAAATAGGTATAAAGGTTTTGGTGGCATGAAGCAATAACTGCATCCCTTGAGAGGTGAATCTACAGAAGAGTGTGTACTGTAAGTCATTCTAAACAAGTGTAAAAAAAAGAGACCCCAGGAGGGATTGCTTTAAAATCAAAGCAATTTAAATAATTGATTTTAATCTCATTTTGCATTTGTACTTTTTAGTCATTTTCATAGAGAAAGGTTGATTTTCACTGTTTGTAACTGTTAAAACACGTTGATTCACAACTAAATTTAGCCTTTACACTAAATTTGGTGCTTTTTGCTGACCAGAAAGGTATGGTGTATCTACATACATTTATTTAAGGTATTATATTTCTTAATTAAATAAACAATAAGAAATGAACTATGCATTTCTTATTTACTAGAAGATGATTAAGTTTTACTTGTGAATTGTGTCAAACTCTATTTGGATGGAAGTTAAAATTCAAATTAAATGCACAAGAGAACATTTCAAAATGATTTCTGTTAGTTAAATAAAACTACCTTAAATGTTCTGGTTACACAAGAAAAAAAGTTTTTCAAAACATAACATGTTTTGCATTTAAAGCTAACTGTTTTATTAAAGCAAAAGAAGTACTATCTGTAGTTAGTGAATTGAACTGGACTAGCTGAACAACCTGACATGAAGAAAACATTCTCTCTACACCTGAAGAAGCTACTGCTGTCAAAAGCTGGTGTAGCACTTCAACAAATTCTGGTTCTAGGTGCTTAGCCAGTGACTTCCACCAGTTCAGCACTATGACTTTCTTTAAAACTGCAGCTGCAAATATGTATTGCTTAATATTAATCCTTTTTTAACAGATTATAGTAAATTTAGGCCTTAAAACATGTAATAATTTCAAATTTTAAATAGGTTTACTTATAAAAATAAAGCTGTTAAAAAAATTAATTACATTTTTATATAATCAATTTTATCCACTGTTAAAATATAAGATAGTGGGAAGTCTATTCTAAATATGGTTGCAAATTTACAGAAAAATTATAAATATTTTAGAGATTTAAAATATTTAATTGGCACTATGGCTTGTTTGTTTTTCTTTCATCTTTAGCCTACTTAAGATATTTGTATCCTGCCTACCACCAGAAGTCAAAAGGAATCACTCACATCTGTAAAATTAAGCACAGGTAGGATAAGGGCATTAGACTGCAAGCTCTTCAGGGTAGGGATTGTCTTTATTCCATGAAAAGCTATGCAATCTTTCACACTTTAAGCTATATGTTATAAATGCAAAAACTGAAGGATAAAGCTATTTTAAACTTTGGTTGCTTCATCCAATCACCTACTAAAACTAAATCTTTTAAACATTAGCGTAGCGATTCACCAGTTTCTCTTAGCTGAGAGAACTCATCACAGGGTGAGGTCAACTTGGATACTTATAGTTCCTAGAGGCATTCATTAGAACAAGGTGTTCATAGAGAAGGGCTTTGAACAATTCCTTCCCATTTCCCTCCAGCACCACTCTTTAATCCCACAGCGTCCTAGTTTATTTACCTTCAGGACATGTTGCAAAATATCCAGTTTCTCTAGAGTTTGAGTAACGCAGGTGTCCAGTTTTTATGGACTGGGAAGTATTTTACTGCTGATGTTGTGTAATCTTAGAATTATATTAGCCTAAATGTGTTAAAGTGTTCAATTCATGTACTTTGGGTTTGCTATGCACAATATTTAAGCCTAAACATGATTCAAAAAGAGAGAGATATTGGGATTCCCGTACATAAGGCTGAAGGCACTACCCTACAGTTTTCCACTTACTGCACTTAAGACCTCATCCCTGTGCCCTTCTACTCCTCCAAATATTGCAACCAACGTATCTGTTTGGATGTTCCACAGTCTCAGTGCATGATCTAGAATAAAAACACAGAAGCTGACAGGTTAACCTTTATCATCCATTTGTACCTGAATAAAGTTAATGTAGCCACCTCTTTCAAGAACAGGAATCCCACAGTAGCATTTATAATGCATGAAAAGTATGTTCTTCCATTACTACAAGAAAAAATTGTTTTCAGTTGAATGTTAGTATCATTTTAACACTACTCTAGGTATGGTTGAGAAAGTTTTCATTCTAATGATGAATTCCTACCTAGCCTATTTTCAGGCCTTAAGTCAGAGGTGGGCAAACCCAGCCCTTGAGCTCCCGGCCGGGGAGGCTTTTACCCCTCCCCCACAGCCTCAGCTCGCCGCGCCGCCAGCATTCTGGTCCGCCGCTCCTGCCAGGCAGTGCGGCTGGCTCCAGCCGGGCTGCGAGCTCCTGCTGCTCTGAGCGGCATGGTAAGGGGGCGGGGAGTGGGGGGGGTTGGATAAGGAGCAGGGGGTCCTGGAGGGCAGTCAGGGGACAGGGAGAAGTTGGACAGGCGTGGGAGTCCCGGGGGGGCCTGTCAGGGGACAGGGGTGTGGATAGGGGTCAGGGCAGTCAGGGGACAGGGAGCCGGGGGGCTTGGATAGGGGGTGAGGCCTCAGGGGGGTTAGGGGCGGGGGGTCCCGGGAAGGGGCAGTCAGGGGACAAGGAGCAGGGGGGGTTGGATGGGTCGGGGGGCAGTCAGGGGGGCGGATGGAGAGTGGGGGCCAGGCTGTTTGGGGAGGCACAACCTTCCCTACCCAGCCTTCCATACAGTTTCGCAACCCAGATGTGGCCCTCGGGCCAGAAAGTTTACCCACCCCTGCCTTAAGCCGTTTCCCGGTGGAGGGGAAGGAAAAATACATTTCAGCCAAAAGTTAATGTCTCATTCATTCTCAGCTCAATGATGATTTTATATTTTGGAGTGTGCACTAAAAATCCCTTCAGTCATTTGAGTTATCCAAGTACGCAGGAAAAAGTGCTTTTCACTCTTTAAATTATTCAGCTATTATTTTGTGCTCTGTTAAGCCAAAAAAAGGTTTTTAATACACTGTGGACTGAGGGCAGAAATGGGCCATAAATTACATGCAACTTCCACTGAAGTCAGCAGGGCATGTCTAGCTGTTTCATAAGACAGAATTTGGTGCCAATTTTCAATGAAGAGCCACTGACATTTAAAAACATCAGGTTTAGAAAGAACTGAAAAGATTTTATGGTTCCACTAAAGTACAGTACAATATAAGATGGATGTGTCAGACTAGTTGTATTTTGCTTCCCCTTTCTCCCCCCGACTCTCTCCTTATCTATATTGGAAGTGGCCAAGAAGTTCTTGGCCCTCCATCGCTACCACTGTCAAATCATTGTCTGGTAGGCAAAATTTGATCCAACCATCATACAATAGTGTGACTGCATGATTTTCCCTTCTTTAAAGTTCCAAACTATTTAATTACAAATAAAATAAACTCAAAAAATTATGGTTCGCACAACTACACCACACTATACACAAAGCTGCAGGAATCACTTTCAGTTTCTCGACTCTTGTTCTTGAAGTCTCATCCACAACACTGCACAACTGTAGGGTGTTCTGCATTTAGAACAGAATAAGTTTTTAACTCTAGCACTTGGAAAACTTCACTCTTGTGAACACACAGTCTTGCTTTAAGTTAGTCAAGTTTAAGAGGTTATGATTGGTTGGATAGTCTAATCAAGACCATATGAACCATCTCTCCTTTCACTTCCTCCTAATTTATACTCGAGTAAGTGACAGGAGAATCAAGCTAAGAATTTTTTTCCATACTGAAAGTAGTGTGCACCATGTAGCCAACACCACTAGATGGCAGGACAACTCAGCATATAAAAAGTTTAAATGATAATCACAAAGCTCCATCAATGCCCAATGGTTTGCACAACTGTCACACCTAACCATGGATGTTTTCTTTCTATCTACAGAGACACTGTCTGCAGTCCCTTGGCATCAATGGATGCAGTTATGTCTAATACAGGCAGTGGGTTTCATCCACACATAAATCCAAATTAACAGAGTAAATTTGTTCTAGAGTTTCAATGCTTAAAGTTGGTTTCAGGATATGAGAGAGACAAGGTGGGTGAGGTAACATCTTTTATTGAACCAACTTCTGTTGGAGGAAGAGACAAGCTTTCGAGCTTCACAGAGCTCTTCTTCAGGTCTGGAAAAAGAGCTGACACTCTGGTTATCTCTTCCAGACCTGAAGAAGAGCTTTGTGAAGCTCAAAAGCTTGTCACTTCCACCAACAGAAGTTGATCCAATAAAAGATATTACCTCACCCATCCTGTCCACCTCAATTCTTAAAGTGTCACACATTAATCTTTGTGTTCTGATGGGGTTTAGCTACTCTCATTCACACCCAAGACCACCTGCATGGTATTTAAAAAAAAAATTAAGTAGATGGTTCCTAAACAAAAAAATAAGAAGCTAAACTTTCATACCTTTGCTTACAGACAAGAGGAGATTTGGATCCCTTGGATGAAATTTCAGTTCATTGATTGCATTTCCATGACCCACGTAGTGCTAGAACAGATTTCAAACAAAAAATTATTTCCCCCTCTCACATTGAGATACTTAGAATAAATACAATCTGCAGTTCGAAGCAGTGACCACTCACCTTTATGCACTGCATTGTAATGGGATTAATTATTCTAATAATACCCCTTGACCCAGCCACAGCCAGAAGAGGGTGACTTGTATTGCTATCATAGGTCCATGCACAAGTATAAAAGTTCTCATCTGCCTAATAGGTGCCATGTTAAGGACTACAGAAGCAGCTGTAGCGTTTCCTTCAAGAGAATAAGGTATTCATACATTTGTTTAGAAGCACAGTTGCCGTTTTGTAAAAAAGCTCACTAGAGTATGGCCAAAGATAAGCAGATTAATATTTATTCTGATTTCTAAGCTTTCTACAACTCCACTCCCTCTCCTGTGCTTGTTTCTCTCCTTGCTGCTCTTTTTGCTTCCTCAAGCTGCACCATACACCTGAAATGCCCTCTGATCTATCAGCAATTTCTTCTTCAAAAGGACGCAACTGGTGGGACTAAATGACTAAAATGAAGGTGAGACAATAATTTATTAGCCATGTAAGTGGTTTAAGCTCAGGACTGGTAGCCAGGAATTCCCATTTCCAACCTTGGCCCCAGCACTAAAATAGGAATGCTACCTACTACATAGGGGTTCTAGAAGACTGTAGAAGCTACAAACATGAAACCTGTTATACAAGTGTTAGCGCTGGGAGGCATAAGATTATGTAGAATCTTTTTAACAATGTTTTATATAACATGTTTCATGATGCTGCATTTGTAATATTAGAAAAGTAAAGCTAAAATTTGTGGGATACAGGCAGGAGTTTGGATCTGAAGTGAAGAACGTTCATTATCAACAGGTGTTTACAGTATTTTATCACAGACAGGTTTCAGAGTAGCAGCCGTGTTAGTCTGTATCCGCAAAAAGAACAGGAGTACTTGTGGCACCTTAGAGACATCCGAAGAAGTGGGATGTAGCCCACGAAAGCTTATGCTCAAATAAATTTGTTAGTCTTTAAGGTGCCACAAGTACTCCTGTTCTTTTTATCACAGACAGTATAAGAGGGAGTAAACAAATATTTCTCATGTTAGTCCTACTAAAAAAACATTTTATGACCAGCTGCTTTAGAAGGATACGTCAGCATCCACGTAAGACTGCAATAAACGGATTTCTCCTTGGGAATGACATTCATATAAAGTAACCTGGAAAAAAAGGTTTAATGGATTATTAGTTTCATGCAATATGGCATATGATTTTCACATTCATCTGTGCAAATTGAAGGGTGTCTTGTTCTTTTACCACACAGGTCCCATCTACTATCTGTTCCTTAGCTGAATGTGGAAGTGGTTTGATGCAAAAGCATTCATGTGTCTTATCAGACTAAATGACTTATTTAAACATTCCTCATGGTGGCACTTCCCAGGGATGAAGGCTGCTGACAGGCTATACCATATCCTGAAATAAATACAATTAGCGCTAACCTAACTTGTTACTTCTATTCGATATCGACAAGTCATTCTATTGTCTGCTTTAATTTCTTTGCAAAGAACCATGGCCCTTGTTACTTATTCCTCTACATTAGTTAGTGCTTGTGATAACTGCCGCACTGACAACTTTGGAAAATGAAGTTCTCTTATTTACTCATAAAACAGATATTCAGAGCAACTCATGCAGTGCTCTCTGTTAACTATTTCTTAAGGCTGCTGCTAAGTGAAGGTCTGTTCACCAAGAATCCATCAACTCATCTCACATAGGCCACTAATCTTTACTTACTATCAGTACTTGGCACATTGACACCAATAAAGATGCTTCTTTCATCCTGCTGTACATCACTTAGCCCTTTAAACATGTTATAGGGGAGAACCAACACTTCACCTGAAAAGAATTTTAGTGTCTCCCTTTCATAGATATTCCAACTTCTACACAACTGAAGGAATTTTAGTAAAATATGAGCCTTATTCTCAAACCACTGAAGCGTACCATCACACTGCAGTCCACTGGATTCACCCATTTTAAAGTTGCAGGCATTTACAGCCTTGAAAATTGGAATACAAAACACCACCACAGTATTTTAAATATTGAACACTGGTAACTGGATTGGAGGAGGAAGAAACTGGCACGCAGAAACAGAACCACGTTTAGAGGCAACATGATTAGACAAAAATGAGCATATACTCACTCTGTTGCTGCCTACAGTGGCAAACACTAATGGATCTCCTTCCTTACTGTGCCAGTTAAACTGGACTCCAAACAATGGCTGACTGTGGTCCTCCTGTAAAGGAAAAATAAGGTCAAGGAAACATGTGAGAGAATGGAGACCAGACATTATTTCTCAGAAACTCATGATTTGTGGCAAAAGGAACCTATTTTTGTACAACCTCTTCTCATATAAAAGGGCACTACATTTATAGCCATTTATATATTCTGACACAATATACTCGCTCTTAAAAAAAAAAAAAAAAAAAAGAGTAGCACAGCACATTAACTTGTTCATCTTCAGGGGAGATAAAAATGTGTTCCTCTGCTCAAAGCTTTAAAGGCGAAGTGAAAAAAACCCCACCTCTTATGTACTGGTTCTATTTGCAGCTTGACTACTTGCTTGTTTTGTGATCCTGGGCAAGGCAACCTCTGGGTCTAAAGCCTGGTCCGCACAAATTTTGTGCCAGTATAACTACCTATTTCAGTTAGGGGTGTGATTTTTTTTTAAAGCCCAAATAGTTATCCTGATACAACCCCTAGTTGGGATGCAGTTATACCAGTATACAGGGCCTTATCAGCATACCTTATTCCTTATGAGGATAGACAAAAAGCAATACTGGAATAACTGTGTCCATATTGGCTGGGGGGGGGAGGATGGGGGGGGCGTGTTACCACTTTAACTAGACAAGTATAGTTAAGGTGGTACAACTCTCTAGAGCACTGGTTCCCAAACTGGGGTTCATGAAATATATTGGGGTTCTCAAAAAAAATGTCTGTAATGGCAGACAGAGCCGTCCCGAGGGATCCCAACCCCCGTGGGGGCCGGCAGCAGAAGCCCCGTGAGACACAGGGGCCAACAGCCCGAGCCCAGTAACCATGACTTCCTGGCAGAACAAGTTTAAGCTTTGTTGTAGTCGTGCGTTTTTTGCCTGGACTGCTCAAGACCCAAATGCTTGTGGGAGGAACTCTTTATTTGAGTTGGCTTCGTAAATATCTTCATGCTGTTTCACGTCTGGTACTCCTTGATGAAACATGTAGGAGGCTTAATCGAAGTGGTATGAGCTACAGAGGTGAAATCTTGGAAGAGTGTTGCCATTTTCATAAAGTAATAACATTAATAATGTAATGATAAATAATGTAATAATAAATAGGGTCATAAAAAAACCCACATTATTTCCAAGATCACTGCTTCTATCATTTATGTTCAGGTAAGGGAGAAAATCCCTGGAAATATTCGTTTTTAGGAGGGGGTTCGCGAGATTTGATATTTTCGTGAAAGGAGTTCGCGGGTTATTAAAGTTTGGGAACCACTGCTCTAGAATAAAGCCTTAGGGCATGTCTACACTTGCCATTTAAAGCGCAAAATAGCCCTTTTTTGCACAAAATCCGTGGGAGCGTCTATACTTGTTAATGACTTTTTGCAGTGAAACTCAGAAGTTTCACCGCAAAAAGAAAACCACCTTCTTGACAAGCATACAGTTCTTACCGCTATTCTTTTTGTGGTGATGTGAAAGTGAAGATACATTCTTCCTGTGTAAACACCTTTTGGCCTCTGGAGGATATCCCACAGTGCCAAAAGTGACCACTCTGGCCTGCACCTCCGCTGTTCTGACGCCAGGTAAACGGACGTCCACCCCTCCCCTGTAAAGCCCCAGGACAGCTTGTCAAACAACAGCTGGAGTTATACACAGCTGTGAGGTATACGGGCCCCCCACCATTATTGAGGATGGATATATGTGCATATGGTGTTTTCTCTTTTTTAAAAATAAAAGCACAAAATTTTCAAAAAGAAGCAAGCTTTATTTGTGTGTTCACGTTTCTGTACATGTCATCACAGCTACAAGTCAACTAGCACTTCATCTTCACTGAAATTACAGACAGAACCACCATGTAGCACAGCACATGCTGTTAACACTTCCTTTCCCAAGCCCAGCAGCAAAGTTTAATGATTTTCATTTTCAAACTTTTCCCTCAAGGCATCCCGGCTCCTAACTGCCACACGTTGTACCCCTCTAATAGCCCTGGTATCTGGCTGCTGAAACTCAGCAGCCAGGCATTCAGCCTCCACACATGGGTAAACCTTTCGCCCTTCCCCTCGCAAATGTTATGTAAAGTACATGCCGCAATAACCATGGGAATATTTTCCTTACTCGTTTCCAATCTACTGTACAAACATCTCCAGCGTGCTTTCAAATGGCCAAATGCACATGTTAGGATATAGATATGCAGGCCTGTTTGCAAAGGCCTATACTTTTAAGAATTTAGGTGTATTCTTATCACTAAGCTAGTTATAGAGGTATAAAAGAAAGAATCAAAATCACTGTCTGCCGGTGTAAGGGTCTTCTCTTACTGTGAGTCTGAGGCCCTGTTCTTAGGCTCAGGCCTCTGGCTAAGCAGCAGAGGCAGCCATAAGCTGGGAAGCGTACAGTCACATCCTCACATTCCAAGCTAGTCACATTGAAATAAGGTGCTATTGGGCTGTTAGGAAACGATCCTGTCCTGATAATATCTATCACCTACAGAGAAAGGGAAGTGCCTAGAAGATTTAAAGGAAACTTAGTTTGATAGCATCCTGTCTGGCAAGAACTTACTTATCAATAGCTGGGATGTGAAATCCTCATTTCCTTGTTGTTCTATCACTGTAGTCCCCATTTCCCTGTCTGGTTCTGTGATAGTTTCTGTCTGCTGTATAATTAATTTTGTTCGGTGTAAACCAATTAAGGTGGTAGGATATAATTGGTTAGATAATCATGTTACAATATGTTAGGATTGGTTAAATTTCAGTAAAATGATTGGTTATGGTATAGCTAAGCAGAACTCAAGTTTTACTATATAGTCTGCAGTCAATCAGGAAGTAAGGGGGGGATGGGAACAGGGAATGGGGGTGGGGGAATTGGAATCATGTTTTGCTAAGGGGGGAATGGGAAGAGGGACACAGGCAAGGCTCTGTGGTGTCAGAGCTGGGAAGGGGGACACTAAGGAAGGAAATTGGAATCATTGCTTGCTGGAAGTTCACCCCAATAAACATCGAATTGTTTGCACCTGTGGACTTTGGGTATTGTTGCTCTCTGTTCATGCGAGAAGGACCAGGGAAGTGAGTGGGTGAAGGAATAAGCCCTCTAACAGCACATTCCACAGCCATTCTGCACCTACTTGCACCTGTTGTTGAAATGTCCCTTACTGACATCTAGGTTTCCAGTGTATGGCTTCATGAGTCATGGCATCAATGGGTAAGCTAGGCCTCCCAGGATCACAATGGGCATTTCCACTTCCCCGATGGTGATCCGCTGACCTGGAAAGAAAGTCCCTGCTTGCAACTTTCTGTAAAGGCCAGTTTTTTAAAGATATGTGCGTCATGCCCCTTCCCGGACATCCAGTGTTAATATCAGTGAAATGCCCACGATGATCCACTAGCGCCTGCAAAACCCATGGAGAAGTACCCCTTACAATTTATGTACTCGGTGCCAAGGTGGGTCCCACCACAGTTAGGGAAGCCCATTTCTCCAAAGCCATCCAAAATGTCACGCACAACACCAAGAGTCACGGTCTTGCACAGTAGGATGCAATTAATGGCCTTGCATACTTGAGTTACCACAGCACCAATGGTCGATTTCCCCACTCCAAACTAGTTCGCAACCGACCGGTAGCTGTCTGGAGTCACCAGCTTCCACAATGTGATTGCCACACACTTCTTGACAGTGACTGCAGCTCAGTCTGGTGTCCTTGTGACGCAGGTCTGGGGAAAGCTCAGCACACAGTTCCATGAAGGTGGTTTTCCGCATCCGAAAGTTTTGAAGCCACTGGTCGTCATCCCAGACATGCATAATGATACGATCCCACCACTCTGAGCTACTTTCCCTAGCCCCAAAAACACCATTCCACAGTGCTCAGCTCCTCAGTTAATGCTAAAAGCAATCAAATGTTACTTAGGGCATGGCTACACTTGCAGATGTAGAGCGCCGGGAATTAAACCAGCCCTCGGAGACAGCAGCAGGGAAAGCACTACTGTGTGTTTACATGGTCAGCTGCAAGTGCAGTGGCATGGCCACATTAACAGCTCTTGCAATGCCACAGAGAGCAGTGCATTGTGGTAGTTATCCCAGTGTGCAAGTGGCTGCAGCATGCTTTTCAAATGGGGGCAGGGGGGTGGAGTGGGACACGGAGTGTGTTGTGTGTATGTGGGGGGAGAGGGAGTGTGTTGTGGGGGGCAGAGAGTGTGTCAGCATGCTGTCTTGTAAGTTCAGACAGCAGCAGGGGGAAACCCCGACATCTGCCCCCACACACACACACCCCACCTGCCTCGGGGCAGCAGCAGCATTCCACAGTAATGGTTTGCTTTGTCCCAGATAAGCATGCTGGCTGTGAGAAATAGAGCTTTGAAAGGGGATATCTCCATGCCTGCAAACAATGACAAGAGTAGACACTTGACTTCAACGGAGGTCAATCACAGCAGTTTTTCAGCCGGGGCGCAGCAAGCACTATGCTTCTCCTGGAGATGGATTACCAGGAGCACTCCAGCTGCAGAGTCCAGGCTCTCTAAGTGCCTTGCCAGTGTGGACACCTCAGGAGTTAGGGTGACCGGGGCTGATTTAACATGCTCTAACCTGCAAGTGTAGCCAAGGCTTATTTCCATTTCAGCAGCTCATCAGGCATCTCTTTGCAAGTTTAAGACTAGCTACACTGCCATGCATGATGTGCAAGTGACAGCTATCAGAGTAGTGGACAGCAGTGCAGGATCCATTCCTGCTTGTAGATGTGGTAGGGAAAGCAGCCAGACAGCAAAGAGTGTTAAAAATTGCTGCAAAAGAAACAAGGAAGTAATAGGGCTGCTGGGACATGAAGCAGCGCATCATGGGGCACTGAGCAGGGACCCAGAACGCCTTCCGCTCGCCCCCCACCCCCTTCCCACAAGACCTATCGTCAAAATGGAGAGAACTACACTGTGGGATAGCTGCCCTAGAGCACTACTCTCATCCATGATGGAAGTGCTGCTAATGTAAACACACTCTGATGCCTGAGGAATTGAGTACACAAACCAGCACTTTACTTTCACCGGTTCCCTATCACCAGTGAAACTTACAGCGCAAAAAACTTAGCAAGTGTAGACATACCCTTAGTTAAGCCATGCCACAAATGACTTCAATACTAACCTAGGTCACAATATGCCTAGGAAGTTAGCACTTACAAAGTGGATTAAAATCTTCAAATGAAAGGTACTATAAAAGTGAGAAAAACGATTTTAATATTACTAAGATACATGTATATGTTTACAGGCCTATCTTCTTTTTTGTGACAAACACGGGGGTGCTCTTTAATAATTAACACTGTATTTTGGCCTGCCACTGCCATGGTGTTAAGAGACCATCTGGAACAGCCCAGGCAGGCAAGAGATGTGTCATGATGGTTGTCTAATGACCTTCAAATGGAAGGTATTAAAGGACAATACCAGAACAATTAGTGCTGACAACTCTAGTCCAGCTCCTGAACTGGTTTGACCAGTGTAGAGGAAGGGGGGAGGCCAAAGGCCACCAATATTTGAAATAGCTTCCTGGAGAACAAAGAAAGCTGACACTGTTTAGTTGTTTGCAGCTTTGTTGTAGCAGTGTTGGTCCCTGGGAGAGGCAATATCTTTTACTGAGCCAACTTGAGACAAGCTTTCAAGCTACACAGAGCTCTTCCTCAAGTCCTGAAGAGCTTCTGTCGTTCAAAAGCTTGTCCCTTTCCCCAACAGAAGATGGTACAATAAAAGGGCTAACAGACACTCTCGTGGTGGGGGGGAGGGAGAGAGACAGGGAAACAGAGAAACAGCCAAAGACCTCCACAGGAACTCACCTCTGAAGTAGTTAATCCCACCTAGGTCACCATTATGGGATACAGCATAAAAGTTGGGTGTTTTAAAATCAGTTTTTTTCTTTCTAAAACTTTGCTCCAACTGCTATAGAAAATATTTTCTTTTTAAGAAGGCTACTGGTCAATATCACCAGTCACAGATTGCCATGGAGAGAAAATAGGTGCCCAGATCTCAGCATGGTGAGAAATGAATGGTACACACAGGGCAGTTTGGACCTGGTCCTACTGAAAGAGTGGGAGAATTGCAAAATACCACTCTGAAGCAGGTAAGAGCTAAAGGCACAAGACCGGAGGACTCCGGTCATTCAGACACCAGGAAGAGGACAAAGGGTGCAGCTAGCCATGTAATCATGACAATAGGTTAATTTGTTTAAATACATCTGTCCAAATCTGAGTCTGAGTTTAGGAAAAGCAGAAATGTATCTGCAATGATATTAACTCTTACAAGGAAAATCATACAATGCTCAGCTGAGGTTTTGGAAGGTAAATAAAGATAGTATTTTGTTCTAAAAGGCAATGTGTCAGAACAGCTCAAACAACTTACATCAAGAAACTACTGTTTTCTCAGAAAAACCTACTGCCCCATAGGCTATCTATATGCTGTAAATCATCCCAGCACACACTTATTTACTGCTTAACCTTTACGTCTATACATATTTGAGCTCTCAAAATAGTTACCCCCCCCCCAAAAAAGGACATTTTACTTCATTTTTAAGGGACTTTTGACAACTAATTTGTAAAAAATATTATTTATTTTTATATATATATATATATATAGCGCACAAAAACAGGAAATAAAGGTTTGCTTTATTTGGAAAGTTGTACTTTTGTTTTCTTGGCATTTAAACTACACCTAAGGGAGCTCCTACACAAGTGTTTAAAAAATATTTTTAGAGTGTTTTTTCAGACTCAGTCACAACAGTGTTTAAAATTTACAGCAGTGAGTAATAGACACACTTCATGGTTTCCTGGAGGGCAAATGTGTAAAAACAGTAAAAGTAATGGAAAGCAAGTCTAGGAAGGCAGAAATATCCTGCTCCACACATCTCTACAAGATAACGTGAGATTCCATTCCTTTAAGTTGTTTTGGTGATTTTTCACTCTTAAGTGTAGTCTTGTTACACTTTTGTATAGGTCAAAGATGGGTAAAATATATTTCATACCACATGGCATAAGCTATTTCCCTAGGGATCATGAATGATGTCTCCACTCCATATTCAGCATTTAATTATGGTTATTTCTGTGGTTTTCATCACGATAGTATCTGCCCAATATTGCATAATTAGCTTGGAAGGACAGAGAAAGGGAGAAAAAGGATCACCTTCCTCTGAAGCATGAGCAAAGTTGAGATATCAGACTTGATAGTGTCTCTAAATCAAAGTGGTCACCACAACTAGTGTCTAGTTTTCAACCTCATCTATTTGAGCCTTACCTTCAGACTATTTACACATTTAAAGGAGTATTTGCACTTCTTGGATTTCCATTTTCCTTTTCCCCAGCTTTTTCTTCCTGGTGCATTGGGAGTGTTTGTTGGGGTGTCAGGGCGTTCAGTGTTAGTACCACTTTCTATACTAACAGCATCATCCTGAAAATATACAAAATGGGTAGATATCAGTACCTAACTTAAGAAACCCAAATAATGGAAAACTAGCTGCTTTTACATTTTTTTCCACCAATAGGAATACTCTCTGCACACGGACTTTCAAAAAAAAAAAAAAAAGTTCCCACAGGGAAAAAAAAATAATGTTATAGATTTTCTAAATAAAAACAGCATTCCTCTGTAGAGATATGGAAAGGTCAGACAGTTGTGTCCAGTGCAGTAGAAAAGTTATTTTTTTCAGGAAATATTATGTTACTTGTCATCTTTCTAAAGATAGAAACTTTAGCCCTTTAATTTTTTTGATTCGGATATGTCAAAAAGAGAGCAGACAACTGCAAGACTCCAGAAGGACTCCAGAAGCAGGGGGACATTTTCATTGCTTAGCCTCCTACTCTTACCAACAAATTTGCTATCTGTAATGAGACTAAATGACACTCAATTTCTCATTTCATCACATGGAATTTGGTTAGATAAGAAATAGAACCTAAACCTTTTCAGGGCAGGGAAACGGTCTTAAAAAAAAGGGGGGGGGGGTGGTAATTATCTACCTCACAGGCATTTTACAGGAATAAACAACGCTTGTAAAGACTGCTGAGATATTTATAATGAAAAGAATATTTGAGTGCAAAGAATTATTATAAATTAACTCCTGTCAGGAATGTAGCTTTCCTAGGAGTGCTGTCTTCTGTATGGTGTCAATAAGTATTCAGGAATAAAAGTGAATACAAAACAGTAACGGATTAAGCAACTTCAGAGGTGTTGTGGGGCTAAACGGACACAAAAGACAGACTGTAACAGCCTGATTTTCCAAAGGTACTGACCAACTACAGCTCCCACTGAAGAGCTGCAGCAGCTCAGTACCTCTGAAAGCCACGTCATAAGTGAATCATCTAACTCAGAGGGAATCATCCCCTCCATGTTCCCCCCATAGAATGGGGAATAGTTTCAGTGTAACTGCACCTTTACCTCCCTGACCCCGTGCTCTTCTCAAAGAAGGCACGCTCAGTCTAGAGGCCTGAGACCATCATCTCTCTCTGCACAGGGACCTTTGAATGGGAGTTTACCAACATGTAGCAGTGTTCGGGGCCTCCCTTGGATCAAAGACAAGGTCCATTTGTTGAGATGGAAAGAAGTCTCCCTCCCCCGCCCCACCCATTTTAGGTTAAACTCTGTTTTATGCCAGAAATTCTTTGGTTCCTTGGGTTTCTGATACCCCTTTGAACCAGTATATACAAACCAACCCAGGGAGTGGTACCCCTTTTGAATTGTTTACAATCCCTGGGACTGCAGTAATCACCCCCCACCATTTTACTTCCTGGAGGAGTTATGGTAACCCTCCCCCCCATGGAGCTGAATAAAGTCCCTGGCCCAGCAGATATATAGAACATTAACAAATTCAATATGGTACCCAAAAATACTGCATGTGCTTGCAATCTCTGTCACTGAAGGACAGCTTCCCAGGGGAAGGCTGACTGCCCTCACAGGCTCTGAGCCATAGGAAGTTTGTGGTCTTTAATTCCATCTCTCTTCCTACCTCCACTAAACTTAAGGAAATTCTAGTTTCAGTGGATTTGTCAAAAAACAGGCCTTGTCTGCATTAGTAGGATTTTGTCAATATGGTGTGGATGTAGTTATATTGGTATAAAAATGCTTATTCCAGTATAGTTTATGCAATATTACATGATCACAATCTACTTGGCAGAGCTATGTCAGTACAATTTTTAAGTGTAGGTCCCCCAAGAAGCCTCTTTTGTGATTCTTGGATAAAGTGGTCTCCTCCTTTCTCCTCCATCGTGAGCCTATTCTTCAGTAAGCCAGAGAGCCCAAGTCCTCAGGTTATTCCTTATCCTCAAGCTGACCCCACAGCACTCTGTTAAACTAACCACTAAAAGTATGTGTTGTATGAAACACAAAGACAATCAAAAATACAACACACACTTGCTAGTTCCCTGGAATGGTTAACTGAAAAAAACAACACTAACTGGAGGCTTTTCCCCCTTCCCCATCTATACCTCACAGACAAGTGTTAAAATTTTAACAAACTTTATGAGCTGTAAAGCATACATTTTATAGATACTTCAAAATTATGTTTTCTGTAATACACAATAATCCTGGTAACATCTGAAAGCAAGCAGGCAAAACTGACACATGGGTGCATTCAGAGCCAATGTACAGCAGCAAGCAAAGATAGTATATCTGAGGCCTGGTCTACCCTATGACTTTAATTCTGATTTAGCAGCGTTAAATCGAGTTAACCCTGCACCCGTCCACACAACGAAGCCATTTATTTCGAAATAAAGGGCTCTTAAAATCGATTTCTGTACTCCACCCCGACGAGCGGAGTAGCGCCAAAATCGATATTGTCATTTCGAATTAGGGTTAGTGTGGCCGCAATTCGATGGTATTGGCCTCCGGGAGCTGTCCCATAGTGCACCATTGTGACCGCTCTGGACAGCAATCTGAACTCGGATGCACTGGCCAGGTAGACAGGAAAAGCCCCGCGAACATTTGAATTTCATTTCCTGTTTGCCCAGCGTGGAGAGCACAGGTGACCACAGATAGCTCAGCTCATCAGCACAGGTAACCATGCAGGCCGATAATCGAAAAAGAGCACCAGCATGGACCGTACGGGAGGTACTGGATCTGATCGCTATATGGGGAGAGGATTCAGTGCTAGCAGAACTTCGTTCGAAAAGACGAAATGCCAAAACTTTTGAAAAAATCTCCAAGGGCATGATGGAGAGAGGCCACAATAGGGACCCAGATCAGTGCCGCGTGAAAGTCAAGGAGCTCAGACAAGCCTATCAAAAAACAAAGGTGGCAAACGGTCACTCCGGGTCAGAGCCGCGGACATGCCATTTCTACGCCGAGCTGCATGCAGTTCTAAGGGGGGCCGCCACCACTACCCCACCTCTGACCGTGGATTCCGAGGCGGGGATAATCTCATCAGCTACACCTGAGGATTCTGCAGACGGGGAAGAGGAGGAGGAGGATGACGAGCTTGCGGAGAGCACCCAGCACTCCGTTCTCCCCAACAGCCAGGATCTTTTTCTCAGCCTGACTGAAGTACCCTCCCAACCCAGTATCCAAGACCATGACCCCATGGAAGGGACCTCAGGTGAGTTTACCTTTTAAAATATAAAACTTGTTTTAAAAGCAAGCGTTTTTTAATGATTACTTTGCCCTGAGGACTTGGGATGCATTCGCGGTCAGTACAGCTACTGGAAAAGTCTGTTAACGTTTCTGGGGATGGAGCGGAAATCCTCCAGGGACATCTCCATGAAGCTCTCCTGGAGGTACTCCAAAAGCCTTGCCACAAGGTTTCTGAGCAGTGCAGCCTTATTCCATCCTCCATGGTAGGACACTTGACCACGCCATGCTTGCAGCAAGTAATCTGGTATCATTGCATGACAAAGCCTGGCAGCGTATGGTCCCGGTGTTTGCTGGCATTCAAGCAACATCCGTTCTTTATCTCGCTGTGTAATCCTCAGGAGAGTGATATCGCTCATGGTAACCTGGTTGAAATACGGGAATTTAATTAAGGGGACAGAGGTGGCCGTTCCTACTGGGCTGTTTGCCTGTGGCTGAAAAGAAATCCTTCCCTGCAATTAGCCAAGCGCGGGGGGGGGGAGGGGGAGGGGGTGTTAGATTGGCCCTGAGCTTTTTGCGTTTGGCTAGCAGGGATCTTCCCTGTTACCAGCCACGCGGTGGGGGGAGGGATAAAGCGATCATCCCAGAGAATTGTATGGGGGGGGGTTTAGTTTGTTTTCTGCTGCTGAAGGTTAACAGGAAAACCGCAGCAGTCAACGGGCTTTGCTTGGTATGTGGGAAAGGAGGGCACAGAAGCCGAAAGACAATGGCTTACCATGGCCGCATGCAAGCTGAATTCTGTTGCGCGGACCTGCATCTGTGATCTCTAACACCAAAGCCACAGGCACTCAATATTAAAATGGAAAATGCGACCTTGTACTGAAATCACATGTGCTATGTAATGTGAATAGCGTTGTTCACCGTGAAAGAGTATAAGCATTGTTCTGTAAAATGTATCATTTTAAAAACTTCTCTCCTTTTTTTCAACCCTCCCTCCAGCAGCTGCAAATTTTTCAAGCCTCCCTCCTCCGTCCCGAAGGCTATCTCAGATAAGTCGTCGTAGAAAGAGGACACGAGACGAGATGTTCACGGAAATAATGGAATGCACTCACAATGAAAGAGCTCATTTGAATGAGTGGAAGAACACGGTATCTAAATTTAGGAAAGATGCCAGTGAACGTGAGGTCATGAGGGACGCTCGAGATGAGAGGTGGCAGGCTGCAACGCTGGGGCTGCTGCGTGATCAAACGGACATGCTCCGGCGTCTGGTGGAGCTTCAGGAATGGCAGCAGGATAACAGACTGCCGCTGCAGCCGCTATATAACCTCCCTCACCCCTCACCATGTTCCATATCCTCCTCACCCAGACGTGTAAGAACGCGGGGGGGGAGGCTCCGTGCACCCTCCCGCTCCACCCCAGTGGACAGCCCAACCAAAAGGCTGTCATTATATTGAATTTTTTCAGTGGCCTTTTACTTCCCTCCTATCCTCCTCCCAAACCTCACCCAGATTACCTTGTCGGTTCTCTCCCTATGTTTATAATCAATTAATAAAGAATACATGAATTTTAAACTATCGTGACTTTATTTCCTTTGAAAGCAAGCTGGGGGAAGGGGGAGGGTGGGTTCCTTACAGAGAATGAGTCAATAAAGGGGGCAGGTTTTCATGAAGGAGAAACAAACAGAAATTTCACACTGTAGCCTGGCCAGTCATGAAACTGGTTTTCAAAGCTTCTCTGATGCACAGCGCTTCCTGGTGTGCTCTTCTAATCGCCCTGGTGTCTGGCTGCGCGTAATCAGCAGCCAGGCGATTTGCCTCAGCCTCCCACCCCGCCATAAAAGTCTCCCCCTTACTTTCACAGAGATTGTGGAGCACACAGCAAGCAGAAATAACCATGGGGATATTGGTTTGGCTGAGGTCTGAGCAAGTCAGTAACGATCGCCAGCGACCTTTTAAACGGCCAAATGCACATTCTACCACCATTCTGCACTTGCTCAGCCTGTAGTTGAACAGCTCCTGACTCCTGTCCAGGCTGCCTGTGGATGGCTTCATGAGCCATGGCATTAAGGGGTAGGCTGGGTCCCCAAGAATAACTATTAGCATTTCAACATCCCCAACGGTTATTTTCTGGTCCGGGAAGTAAGTCCCTTGCTGCAGCCGTTTAAACAGATTAGTGTTCCTGAAGACGCGAGCGTCATGAACCCTTCCCGGCCAGCCCACGTTGATGTTGGTGAAACGTCCCTTCTGATCCACAAGTGCTTGCAGCACCACTGAAAAGTACCCCTTGCGGTTTATGTACTGGGTACCCTGGTGCTCCAGTGCCAAGATAGGGATATGGGTTCCATCTATCGCCCCACCACAGTTTGGGACATGTGCAGGTCATAGTGGATGGCTTTCCTGCAATGGGATTCCCTGAGTCACTACCTTTCGTAGCAGCACCTCAGTGATTGCTTTGGCTACTTGCATGACAGCAGCCCCCACAGTAGATTTGCCCACTCCAAATTGATTCCTGACTGACCGGTAGCTGTCTGGCGTTGCAAGCTTCCACAGGGCTATCGCCACTCGCTTCTCAACTGTGAGGGCTGCTCTCATCTTGGTATTCTGGCGCTTCAGGGCAGGGGAAAGCAAGTCACAAAGTTCCAAGAAAGTGCCCTTATGCATGCGAAAGTTTCGCAGCCACTGGAAATCGTCCCACACCTGCAACACTATGCGGTCCCACCAGTCTGTGCTTGTTTCCCGGGCCCAGAATCGGCGTTCCACGGCTATAACCTGCCCCATTAACAGCATGATCTCCAAAGCACCGGGTCCCGCGGTTTGATAGAATTCCATGTCCATATCCTCATCACTCTCACTGCCGCGCTGCCATAGCCTACTCCTCGCCGCCTGGTTTTGCAGGTTCTGGTTCAGCATAAACTGCACGATAACGCGCGAGGTGTTTACAATGTTCATGACTGCTGTCTTGAGCTGAGCGGGCTCCATGCTTGCCGTAGTATGGCGTCTGCACTGTTCACCCAGGAAAAAGGCGCGAAACGGTTGTCTGCCGTTGCTTCCCTGGAGAGGGGGGAGGATATACCCAGAACCACCCGCGACAATGTTTTTGGCCCCATCAGGCATTGGGATCTCAACCCAGAATTCCAATGGGCGGAGGAGACTGCGGGAACTATGGGATAGCTACCCACAGTGCAATGCTCCAGAAATCGACGCTAGCCCCGGTACATGGACGCACACCACCGAATTAATGTGCTTAGTGTGGCTGCATACATTCGACTTTATACAATCTGTTTCCAAAATTCGAATTATATAAATTCGGATTAATCCCGTAGTGTAGACATACCCTGAGTTAAGACAATGTAGATAGTCTTATGTGCAGCTTTCACTAGTATTCTCATTGGATTTATGTAAAAAGAACAGGAGTACTTGTGGCACCTTAGAGACTAACAAATGTGTTAGTCTCTAAGATGCCACAAGTACTCCTGTTCTTTTTGCGGATACAGACTAACACGGCTGCTACTCTGAAACCTGGATTTATGTAGTAAATCTGGTTCTTTACAAACACAGAAAACAAAGTCCCCCCGCACACACACACTGAGCTTACACTAATAAAGACCAAATCCCACAATCTTTACTCAGGCAAGACTCCCTGCGAAGTAGTTAGATACAGTACTATCTTCACTTGCTGTAGTACACAGGCTCTCAGCACACCTTTACATGTCAGTTTTGTCTGCTTGCTTTTTGATGCTAGGAAGCACTCTGCAACCATACAGATACCTGGAATCAGTGGGAGTTAACTTAACAGGAACTGCAAGATTTGACTCTAGACATAAAAAAAAAATAATTACAACATTAATTCATACTAAGAACGTGTGGGCAGATGGGCTTGGAGAAAGCAAAGTGGGTTTGGGGCAGAAAGGGAGAAAGCTGCGGCCACATCTATGTTATAGCAACATAGGCCGTAACTATAACTCCATAGATAAATCACAGACTACAGTGACAGAAGGGGGTTTTCCATTGCTGTAGGAACTCCATCTCAAGTGATTCTTCCACTGATCTTCCAGACAGCACAGCTACAGTACAGAGAAGGGCAACAAAAATTATTAGGGGTATAGAACAGCTTCCATTTAAGGAGAGATTTAAAAGTCTGGGACTTTTCAGCCTGGAAAAGAGACGACTGGATATGATATAAAATCTTGACTGGTGTAAAGTAAGTGAATAAGAAGGTGATATTTACTCCTTCACATAACACAAGAACTAAGGGTCACCCAATGAAATTAATAGCCAGCAGGTTTAAAACAAACAAAAGGAAGTACTTCTTCACACAGCGCACAGTCGACCTGTGGAACTCCTCACCAGGGAATGTTGTGAAGGCCAAAACTGTAACAGGATTCAAAAAAGAACTAGATAAGTTCCTGGAGGATAGGTCCAACAATGGCTATTAGCCAGGATGGGCAGGGATGCAACACCATGTTCTGAGTGTCCCAAGCCTCTGCTTGCCAGAAGCTGGGAGTGTACAACAAGGGACGAATCATTTGATGATTGCCTGTTCTGTTCATTCCCTTTGAAACACCTCGCATTGGGCACTGTTTACACTGGCGCTTTACAGCGCTGCAGCTTGCTGTGCTCGGGGGGGTGTTTTTTCACACCCAAGGGAGAAAGTTGCAGCGCTGTTAATTGCCAGTGTAGACAAGCCCTAAGTGTCTACACTACTACTGTGCTACAGTCAGCTGCAGCGTTTGAAGCACAGACATACCTAAGCCTATGTAGGCTGTGTCTACACTGCCACTTTCAACGCTAAAACTTTATCGCCGCTCATTAGGGGTGGGTTTTTGTTTTTTTTTAAAGCACCGGGAGAGCTCTTCCCCAGCAATAAAGCATGTCTACACTGCCCACCTCACAGTGCTGCTGCAGCAGCACTGCCATAACATGGACAGTGTAGACATACCCTAAAAAGCTGGTTTGGAAGCAGAATGAAGGTAGCCAAGGGTGGGAGAAAAAAAGACAAAGGGAGCAGTTGGGAGAGAGGACTGGGTGAAGCACTGGAGGCAACAAGAATGTGAAGACAAAAGCAGGAGCAGAGCTATTCAGACCCCTGAAGGTGAAGATAAGGTGCTTGAAATCTGAGTGGATGAAAAGGGGAAGAAGTGAAGTTTGTGGGGGATGGGGGATTGATGCAGTTATTCTCTTCATCTGCTCAGGTTTCAATCTCTTTATCTTTACCTTCAGGAGTCTGAATAGCTCTGCTCCTGCTTCTTTCCACATTCTTGTTGCCTCCCATGCTCCACCCAATCCTCTCCCTCAACTGCTCCCTTTGTCTTTTTTCCTCCCACAAAATTTTTCCTTCCCTTACTTTGCTTCTACCTCTTGGAATGGATTCCTCTCCCTTTCTGCCCTAAGCCCTCTTTCATTTAAGTCTTTCACAGCTACTTCCTCCAAAGCCATCTGCTCACATATTCTTAGTCTGACTTATTTTAACTACTGTTTTGACATGGCAGGAGCCTGTATGTAGAGAAAAAGAGGGGTAAAGCAGAAGTGACCGACCAGGGTTACACACAGGACTTTTTAGTATTGTATCCTATCATTTCAGAGTTTAAACTACATAGATATGCCCAGAGATCTTAATGGTTGGTACTTAAATCACTGTACAAATATTGTATATGCATACAATAAATAAGGACTTCACCTTTATAGAAAACTATATCACTAAGCCTCTATCCTGCAATGGATTACACACAGTTGCAGAAATCTAACAACACAGCTCATTGCAGAATTGGGACCTCAGAATTTAATTTTAACAGTCTAACAGAAAAGACTTGCAAACTGTATTGTGTGAATGAATGACCATAATGTAACTTATGGTACAAAAGCAAAAGAAAGAAAAAAAATTATAACAAGTTAGGTATGAATCTCATTGGCTTGTATAATTCTATCATTTTAAGCACATTCTTTTGGTATTATACAGCAGTTCTGTTGCAGCCAATCATTTGCTTTTGTTTTGTTCTTATGTTAGGACAGTCTTTAGAGGCACATATTTGGTGATAAATTTTTGCACAAAAGTGGAGTTTTCTTCCACTGTAATAACTTTTATTTAAAAACATTCTCTAATAGAGTCTCCTTTCACCAAAAGACTACATGTATGTAGGAATATTGCAAAACATATTGTTCCACAGTACAAGATT
>NW_020664448.1:10743118-10799893 GCF_002925995.2 Terrapene triunguis | reverse complement strand
CCCCCCCCCATCTCCAGGCCCCCCAACCCCGGCTCCCCTGGGGGCCCCGCTCCCGACTCACGTTCTCGTCCCCCGACAGGTCCCCGGGGTTGCTGTTCTCGTCGCTGCTCAGCTTCTGCTTCTTGGCCGGCATCTCGCTCCCCGCTCCCGCCGCCGCCGCCGCCGGGGGATCAGCCCGCTCAGACATCTTCCCCGCCCCCCGCCGCGGAGCCGTAAAGCGCGCCCGGACCAGGGCCGACGCACCACCGTAAAGAGTCCTCCTCACGCCGCAAAGCAGATTGACAGCCTAGTGACGGGAGCTGCCACACTGCTGAAAAATCCAGCCTAGCCCCGGCCACCCTTCAGCTGCTAGAGCTGGCTGGGGGAGAGAGAGAGGTGGGTGATGTAGACAGGCTCATGATCTCAGGGGTCTTTTTTAGTCTCATATCTTCCATTGATTTCAATGGATGGCAGGAGCCTAAATACCTTTTAGGGTTTGGGCTTTAGTGGCAAAGCTTTTTTTTCCCCCCTTTTCTCATTTTTATGGCAAAACAGTCTTCACTGAATGGCCTATAGCTGCCAGAAACTGGAATTCCTCACTTCGTCACGGTTTCTATGCTCTCACGCTGCCCTGTGTCTTTCCAATAACATATCAGCACCTTATTCATAATACTCCCATTTCCCCCACATTTTTATTACATCACATCATGTATTTTTTTTACCTTAAAATGTTTATATTCCTCAAAAAGCTTTTCCATTTTTTTAAAACTAACGCCCTTACATACCCATAAAAGGTGATCATTTCTTCCACCTGGCAGGGTGCACATGGTCCATCTTTGTGTCCTTTTTCTTGAGAAAATAATTTTGTTTAAGCCAAAATGGGCAATTAGTACTCTAAACAAAAGCACTTCATTAGTCCTATGCAGACCCTGGAGTACATCATAACCATCAACTGTAGGGCATAATTCAAATTTTTTTCTTCCTCTTTTTTCATTAATCCAAATTTTTTTGACATTCCTCTTTTAAATTTGTCTGTTTTAGGCATTTGAATTCCTGTTTACTTAAGGGTATTTCTACATCAATCCTTCCATTTCTTACAGCATTTTTAGATGCTTTGTCCACCATTTTGTTCCCTATTTTCCCAATATGTGCTGGAATCCAAGCTAATGCTACGTGTATCCCCATCAGTACTAACTCTGCTATTAGAAATATAACTGCATTGAATAAATCACTTCTACATACTGAGACACTCTTTTTGATCACCATAAGGCCTGAGATTGAATCTGGAAAAGTGACCACTGCTGCTGGACATACATCCCAGATCCAATTTAATGCTAGCTGTCATGATAGCTACATAGTCAGATATTCTTTTAGATGTACTAATTCCCAATTTTGCCATCCCTATTCTTCCTGGTTTTCTTCTCTTTTGGACCCATCTGTATATATTTGACAAAAATGACTACACTTTTCATCTATATACTGGAATACTTCATTTTGAATAACTACTGCCTCTTTTTTACCTGTACGTTTGTGAAATAAATCTTAATCCACATTTGGACTTTCCATCCATAGCTAATTTTGCCATGGCTGAAAGTTTTGGCTTCATTCAGCTTTTCCTTGTCTTTAATCTCCTTCATCCACACTTTAACTCAAATGGCATGTGGAGTTCTAACATCGTGTGCTGTAATTCACCCACTGAGTTCCCAACAATCCTCATAGATTTGTTTGAGTCTTTGATCATTGCAGTTCCCATTACCTTTGACCCAGAAAGTTAGGTTCTGTAGTTTCATAGTGTAACTGGTATTTCACTAGAAGCTATCTGTAGCACACATATAGGTGTTGTAATAAATGCAACACACACAATTCATAGTGCCTGGGCTTGTATTAAATCTAATTTTTTAAGTTCTGATTTTGATGCTGACCCAAAAGCTTGGCAGCCATAGTCAGTAACTGCTCTGATGAAGGTTCTGTGTACTATCAGCAGTGTTTTCGTATCCACCCCTCAGTCCCAGCGAGACATAAGTAGGTTAATCAGAGATTCATAGAAGATTAGGGTTGGAAGAGACCTCAGGAGGTCATCTAGTCCAACCCCCTGCTCAAAGCAGGACCAATTCCCAACTAAATCATCCCAGCCAGGCCTTTGTCAAGTTAGGCCTTAAAAATCTCTAAGGATGGATATTCCACCACCTCCCTAGATAACCCATTCCAGTGCTTCCCCACCCTCCTAGTGAAATATTTTTTCCTAATATTCAACCTAGACCTCCCCCACTGAAACTTGAGACCATTGCTTCTTGTTCTGTCATCTGCCACCACTGAGAACAGCCGAGCTCCATCCTCTTTGGAACCCCCCTTCAGATAGTTGAAGGCTGATATCAAATCCCCCCTCACTCTTCTCTTATCTTTAACATAGTTTATATGATCCTTCCAAAGTAATTTAGTATCAAATAAAAAGAACAGGAGTACTTGTGGCGCCTTAGAGACTAACAAATTATTTGAGCATAAGCTTTCATAGGCTACAGCCAACTTCTTCAGATGCATAGAATGGAACATATAGTAAGGTGATAGTCTCTAAGGTGCCACAAGTACTCCTGTTCTTTTTGCGGATACAGACTAACACGGCTGCTACTCTGAAACCTGTTAGTATCAAATATTACCCCTAAGAATTTGAATCTTTTAACTGTATCCATTTGTTCTCCAGACAGATACAGTTTACATTCCTTTGTAACTTTCCTTTTTGTAAAGCTCAATCCTTTGGCAATGGAAAACCTGAAACCCCATGCATTTCCTGGGTCAGAGGTTTCTCATAATGCTTTGTAGATTCTCTTTTCTGCCACCTCAGTATTCCTGCTCCTAACCCTCAGTCATCTGTGAATAGAGTGACACCTATCGCAGCACTTATTTGTTTTGTGAGATAAATTATCAGAATATTAAATAAGGTTGAGCTGATAACACTTCCCCGTGGTGTACCATTTTTAGTATTATATATTCGACATAACTTTCGCAACATACATTCTTCTCTTATCCTAGTACACTGACTTTGTACAATAAGCCTTCCCTTCATAGCATGTCATATGCCTTTTCAATATCTAGAAAGACAGCTGGCACAAAACCCTTGTGCCTCATACATTGTTGTATTTCAGTTTGTAATTTCGCAATGTGAACAATGATGCACCCTATCCATAATGTCATTGTTTTCCAAATAGGCAACCAATCTTTCATTCATCATTCTCTCCATAATTTTACCCAGGCAGGACGTAAGGGCAATTGGTCAAGAAGCATCCACTTTTGTGGATAGTTTGCCTGGTTTTCATATTGGAATTACTACTGCATGTTTCCACCCTTACTGGTATCACTTCTTTTTCCCATATAGTGTTAAATAATTCCAAGATAACCCTCAAACTGCTTTCAGAGTGATATTTAAACATTATGATACATATATTATCTTTACCTGGGGATGTATTCTTGCTGATATCACTAGCTTTCTCAAGTTCTTGCATACAAAACCATTCATTCAGTATAGTATCTTCATATTTACCATAATCGATCATGATTCTCTTCAATGAATTGCCTTTTAATCTGGTGGGAAACTTCACTTTGGTTTTCTTCATTACTCACCCCTCAAAAAGTTTCTGCTAGAACTTTTGCTTTCTCATGATCAGAACTTCTAACTATATTGTCAATCCCAAAAAGACATGGCATGTGGCTCTGAGTCTGAATACCATTCATTCTTCTAATTTCCCTGTATATTTTTTCTGATGTCTTGTTTATCCATCCACAATACTTCCTCCAATTCTCTTTCTTTGTTGATTTTTTTAAATAATTCTTTTATACTTCATTAGATCTTCACTATTTGTTGTATTTTTTGCTTTTTTTAATACACTTTGTTCTGTTCTTTAACAGCCATTTTACACTCCTCATTCCATCATGGAAGTGAGTTTTTAGTTTTGGGGGTATTTCAATATCCTAGGCATGGCTACAGTAGCTGCTGCTATTAATCCCTTTGTTACGTTATCATTGAAATTCTCAGTGTCATCACTCACACAATGATTATTAGCAAATTCAGTATATTTATTTGTAAATAGATCTCAATTAGCTTTCTTAAAATGCCAGGTGGTTAATTTTCCATGACCTTCAACCTTACCTTGCCCTTGAAAAGTAATAAGTATAGGGAAATGATCACTCCCCATTCCTTCTTCCTTATATATTTCCCAGTTGCATTTACTTGTGATACCTGCTGTTCTAATTCCCAGGTCTAAGCAGGAAAAACTATCCAGTCGGGGTGCTGTGATGCTGTATGATTGAATATGACCATTTATATAATTGATATTACCACTGTAATACAATTGCAACAAATCTTGTACAAAGTATATCATGTTTCAGAGTAGCAGCCGTGTTAGTCTGTATCCGCAAAAAGAACAGGAGTACTTGTGGCACCTTAGAGACTAAGTATATCATATCAATGGAAAAGTTACAATCTATCAGATATGATTATCCTGACTAATTCCATGTATCATCTTTGTATCTAAAGTTAGAATATTGGCTATGGACTCGTCTCTAAGGGCAGGTCTACACTAACCCCCCAATTCGAACTAAGATACGCAACTTCAGCTACGTGAATAACGTAGCTGAAGTTCGAAGTACCTTAGTTCGAACTTACCTCGGTCCAGACGCGGCAGGCAGGCTCCCCCGTTGACTTCGCGTACTCCTCTCGCCGAGCTGGAGTACCGCAGTCGACGGCGAGCACTTCCGGGTTCGACTTATCGCGTCCAGACAAGACGCGATAAGTCGAATCCAGAAGTTCGATTTGCTTGCCGCTGAACTACCGGGTAAGTGTAGACCTACCCTAAGGCAGTGGTCTCCAAACTTTTTTGATCGCGCTCCCCTATCAGTAAAAAAATTTTGAGCACGCACCCCCTGCCGCGCCGGCTCTACCATTTTTGCCAAAGCAGGGGGGCAAAAAAGGCGCTCGGACTCCCGCCCGAACTGCCAAAGCAAAAAAAAAAAAAAAACGCCGCTCAGAATCCCCCCTGACGAAGCAAAAAATAAATAAATAAAAGCGCTCTCCTGCCACGCACCCCCAAGGATCCTCTTGCGCACCCCACTTTGGAGACCACTGATCTAAGGGTATGTCTTCACTACCAATGTTAAAGTACTCCCAGCACTGGTGCACTGTCTATACTGCCACTTTACAGTGCTGAAACTTGCATCGCTCGGAAGGGTGTTTTTTCACACCCCTGAGGAAGAAAGTTTCAGTGCTGTAAAGTGGCCGTGTAGACAAGGCCTTATACATGTGTTGTATTTCTGGGTAACACCCACCAGCTAGAATTTACATTGGTGCCAGACAGCTATGTATTGATGGCCCATCAAGGACTCTTCACTCTAACAATGGGCCATTGAAGAAACTCATTCCACCCAGCAAGCCTTTCCTGTGGACAACTTGGAAAGAATATGGGCAATGACCACCCTGTGACTCATCAAAGCATGTAAGGGCATGTGATATTCTCATGTGACCCTGGACTCCATCTTGGGCCAATAATTTTCCATTCATTGGGCTGTGTGTGGCCTGTGGGCTTTGTTTGGGACAGTAAAATGCCATACACACGTGAAGGATATAAAAGGACCCCCAAGATGTCTCCATTTTGTCTTCATTTCCTGCTTCATTTCTCTGGAATGGATTTCTAACAAGGAAACTTTGGACAAGGACTGATGAACCCCAATATGTTTGGTTAACTCCAGAGAGACTTTTGCAAGCTAGCAGTTTATTCAATCACTGCTATGATCCTGGACTATGAACACTGAAACATCGCTTGTATATATACAATCTATTAACCATTATAACTCTCTTTTCTTTTATTATTAAACCTTTAGTTTTTAGTTACTAAAGGATTAGCATCAGAGTGATTATTGGGTAAGATCTGAATTATATATTGACCTAAGTGGCTGATTCCTTGGAATTAGAAGGACCCTATATTTGATTAAATTGGTTTTCATAGAATCATAGAATATCAGGGTTGGAAGGGACCTCAGGAGGTCATCTAGTCCAACCCCCTGCTCAAAGCAGGACCAATTCCCAACTAAATCATCCCAGCCAGGGCTTTGTCAAGCCGGGCCTTAAAAACCTCCAAGGAAGGAGACTCCACCACCTCCCTAGGTAACGCGTTCCAGTGCTTCACCACCCTCCTAGTGAAATAGTGTTTCCTAATATCCAACCTAGACCTCCCCCACTGCAACTTGAGACCATTGCTCCTTGTTCTGTCATCTGCCACCACTGAGAACAGCTGAGTTCCATCCTCTTTGGAACCCCCCTTCAGGTAGTTGAAGGCTGCTATCAAATCCCCCCTCATTCTTCTCTTCTGGAGACTAAACAATCCCAGTTCCCTCAGCCTCTCCTCATAAGTCATGCGCTCCAGACCCCTAATAATTTTTGTTGCCCTCCGCTGGACTCTTTCCAATTTTTCCACATCCTTCTTGTAGTGTGGGGCCAAAAACTGGACACAGTACTCCAGATGAGGCCTCACCAATGTCGAATAAAGGGGAACGGTTTTCAGTAATCACTCATCATAAAGTCTAGTGTCTGGGGTGGTGAGCCAAAGGCTGGAATGCCTTATGAGACTGCATTTTTGACTTCTTGTTAACCAGTGTGGCAATACAGTTTTGTTACTGGCTTGGTATAATCTAATGATAGAATAACCTCCAACTCGGGGTGAGTCTGTCCTATTTCTCAGCAGTCGGTCCTGAATTTGGCAACCTCAGCTGTGACCCACTCAGGCACAGTGAGAGGTTCCATCATCTGAAACCACTAGAATGTTTTCTAAGCATGCATCATTTTTATCAGTTGTCTTACTTCTCTACAATTTATTATGACTCTTCAGGTCACTGCCTATAATATATGGTCTTTTAGCATTCTTCACTATTTCATGTAGCTCAGAACTTTCTAATTTCCTACATGGGTTATAGATATTATGAATCCTTAAAGAAATATTACTCTTCTGCATTATATTCTAGGCTTATTTCTTTATTCTCTACTGCAAAGTAGTTTAATCTTTCCCTTATGAAAGTACAAATGTCTCCTCCTCTTCCAAGTTTTCGGTCTAGCCTAAAGGCAATATACCCTGGAATTTTAAATGCAAGCTTTTCACCCAACCATGTTTCCTGGATACATATGATATGTGGTTTAGCTTTCATTTCCAGGATCGTTCTTGAGCATGTGCTCTCTGACTGTGTGCTTTCCAGTAAAAGATTGAGGTCCCCACACTTGAACATATTTCATCATTAACTTCATGCAGAATTGCATGAATAAGGTCCATTGACATGTTGCTAATATATAAGTATTTTTCCACTGCCTTTGCTATAGTTTTCATTTTTCGGTTTTTTTCCCAGTTTGTGATGTACAATTTATCACTTCTATCATAAATGCAATAAAGCTTTCATTTTTCATTACTATTCTATCATTGTCCTATTCTTCCAGTGTTTATAGAATAAGGCTGTGTCAGCAGTTCCCCTCTTCTTGTGCTGATTGTTTCTTCCTTCTTCACTTGATGCTTTGAAAGTCTCATTACAGCCGCTATGTAAGATATGTTATTAACACTTTGTTCTTTTTTGTATCTCTTTAGCAATTCACCCTCTGTATGCTGGACTGTGATTACTACCTCTATCCCTTCTATACATTTACCACACCCTGTTTTCCCTTTACAAACAGCTACTACATGCCCATATCATTGGTGCTTATAATACCTTAAAGGGGTGTGGTGGGGGAAATATGACTTGGTTCTGAGTATCTGAAAACTCAGTTCTACTTTCTCAGGTAGAGAACATAATATAAACATAATCAGTACAGCTGTTGATGGCCTGCTTTCTCCTTCTTGTTTACTAATTAGTCGCTTATCTTCTCCTGTGCTTTTGCTTATCTCATCATTGGTCAGCTCTAATAGCACTCCATATATTACACTTTTATTTCAGTCAAATACTTTGGTAGCTGGCAACTTATTTTAACTTTCTCTAGCATTTTAGTTGTTATCAGTTTATCAGCTTGCACTTTGTTTTTACATTCAACTAAAAGATCCCCATCTCCCAGCCTCCTAGCTCTTACCATATCGTCTCTCTTTTTGTAATCCAGTCAGCTACTTTCATAAGGTTAACATCACCTATTCGTATTTCATTGGCTATTGATCTTACAATTATAACATCTTGGATTATTTCCTTCCTCAGCTTTCCTTTGTTGCTGATATCATCACCTGCTTCTGCTTCTACTCTTTTATCCCCTCCCCCCCCCTTTTTATTGATTCTCCCTCTCCAGTAGACTCTTCTTCAGTTTCCAGAGTGATTTCATTTGGGGTCAGAGAATCCTCCATCTGCCAGCCCAGCCCACCAGCCTAGTGGCAAAGCTGTCTCATCTAAATGTATAAGATTTCAGGATTGTCCCTCTGTCTGTATAAAGCAACAAGGAGTCCTGTAGCACCTTATAGACTAACAAATGTATTGGAGCATAAGCTTTAGTGGGTGAATACCCACTTCATCAGATGCATGCCTCTGTCTGTATGTCACTCTGAAGCCTAGATTGTCTATTGAGTCAGTGTGAAGGGATGGAAATAGCTACAAGCATGGCAGAAAATCTTTTATGTTCAGAATATCATCAGGTTAAATCATCATTGGGTTTCATGGTCTGTTACCATTCAATTTTTAAGTTCTCAGCCATTTTGACTTTACTAGTTGCACCTGACCTGTCTCCATGCCATGCCAAGAGTCCTAGCCCATTGTGATATCAGAGCTACTCAACCAATCACCACCATTACTCTACAACTAATTTGCATGCAACAATTTTATTGGTTGCCTGAAGGAGACTGCATAGATGGTGAATTACTTATCCCAACAGCCACATTTCTTCAACCAACAACACAACCAGCACACACAATAACCCCAAGCACACATAGCCCCTCACCGTGGCACAAACCCCTCACTTGGCACCCACACAAAATCTCCCAACATAACCCCACCCCCAGTCACAAATCAACACAGCCATACACACACACACACACACACAAGCAGCACACACAGTAATCCAAACACACATAGCCCTTCACCACAGCAACCACCTCTCATTCACCCCTTGCACAAATCAACAAATATCTATTAGCACAACACCCCTCCCTCCTCACTTATACTTACCATAAAGCCTTAAATCTGACTAGCAAAGCCATGGGCCATCACTAGTAGTGTAGACAAATACAGCAGTATAGAGAGATATACTTGTATATAAAGATATATACATGGTAAATATAAAATCGCTGCTGATGAAATCTGACAAAGATTGGAGGACTGGTAAATAATAAGGACAGAGCAATTATCCAAAGTGATCTGGTTTGCTTGGTAAGCTTTACTCATTCATACAAAATGCACTTTGATATAGCCAAATGCAAAGTTATACATCTAGGAATAAAGAATGCAGACTGGGGGACTGTATCCTAGAAAACAGGACTGTGAAAAGGATTTAGAGGTCATAGTGGACAAGCAATTAAACATATGCTCTAATGCCTGGTCTCACTAGAAATTTCAGTCAACCCAACTACATCACTCGGGGTTGTGAAAAGTCCACATCCCTGAGACAGGTAGGTAAGCCAACCTAAGACCAAATGTAGACGTAACGATGCTGCCTTTGGTGGGACACTTCTGAGAGTATCAAATCAGGACAAATTGTTTAGAGCAGGGCAGTTACAGCCCCAGGCTGGGGTTCCTTTGCACACTGAGGTAAACCAAACCAGCCAAACAGAGAAGACTTCGGTTTTACCCAACTGGCTATCCAGAAGTCACACAAGCAATTCCCTTAGACACTCCAGTTTCCCAGTATCACCACCACTGCCACTTGTTATGGGGACAAATGGTTATGAAAACCAATACCCCTGTAAAAGAAAAAGGTTCTCCCGATCCCAAAGGACCAAGCCCTGGACCCAGGTCAATACACAAGTCAGCTCTTATCCACAAATCATGCTGTTGCCAATCCCTTAGAATCTAAAATCTAAAGGTTTATTCATAAAAGGAAAAACATATAGATGAGAGCTAGAATTGGTTAAATGGAATCAATTACATACAGTAATGGCGAAGTTCTTGGTTCAGGCTTGTAGCAGTGATAGAATAAACTGCACGTTCAAATCAAGTCTCTGGAGTACATCCACAGCTGGGATGGGTCATTCAGTCCTTTGTTCAGAGCTTCAGTTTGTAGCAAAGTCTCTCCAGAGGTCAGAAACAGGATTGAAGACAAGATGGAGGGGTTTTCAGGGCCTTTTATATTCTCTGCCCTGTGGAAAATCACAGCAGCAAGATGGAGTTTGGAGTCACATGGGCAAGTCACATGTCCATGCATGACTCAGTTCTTTACAGGCCGATGCTATTGTTTACATGTTAGTTTGAACATTCCCAGGAAAGCTCAGATGTGGATTGGCGTCTCCCAAAGTCCATTGTCAGTTAAATGTTTCTTGATTGGGCACTTACTGAGACTAGTCCTTTCTCAAGAAGCTGACCAAATGCTTCACTGAGGCTACTTAGAATCAAAATACATTGAGATACAAATACATAGCCAATATTCATAACTTCAACTACAAAAATGATACACACATACAGACAGCATAATCATAACCAGCAAATCATAACTTCTTTATAGACACCTCACACGACAACCTTTGTTCAATATTTGCTGCAAATATATAACAGTGGTTGTAACAATGATCTATATGTTGGCAGAGCTCCAACCTTGTCTCCGTGGGTTCCACGCTTCCAGGTGGTATATTTTAGCCTCAGAGGCTCACTGCGACCCTCCACGTAGCCCTTTTCTTTCTAGGGCCAGGGTTACAGTCTATTGAGCCCTTTTCATCATAAGCCAGCAAGTAGGTTGGTGAGAGAACTCCCACAGTCTCTGTTGTTCCTACGGGGCTTATTCAAGAACAGTTTAGCTTCCTGTCCTGACAGGGGCCTGTCTTCCCCTCCCAGGAGGTGTTTATGTAGTGGCGGGTTGGCAGGAACCTGGGCCTGCCCTCTACTCCAGGTTCCAGCCCAGGGACCCTAGTGGCAGTAGCTGTTGGCAGCCAACCTTTCACCGCCAGAGCTGCTACACTTCCCTGGGCCACTTCCCCACAGCTCTCCCGCGTCTCTCTCTTAATGCGTTCTTCGCCCTTACCTTAGGGCTCCCTTCCAGTGGCTTGAAGGTGTCTTCCTTACCCAGCCCTTCCGCCACATTTCCTTTCCTCTGGCTCCCTTTTCCTTCCCCCGGCCTGATCGGAGTGAACTCTTGTACAGTATCAGAGGGGCCTTAATTAAAGTCAGGTGTTCACATTAGCCTAACAGCCTCACCTGACTTTTTGAAGGCTAATTGGAGTCATGTGTCCACCCTAGCCTGGAGCAGCCTCCCGCTCTGGTCAGTCAGGGAACAGAAAACTGCTTATCCAGTGGTCCGTATACCTACCTTCTACTACTCTGCTGTACCCAACCGGCCTGGGTCTATCACAACGGTTACAGTTTATGTCAATAACATCACAGTAGACTGTGCTAGGTCAACAGAAAAAATCAACTACCTCCTCTCAAGGAGATGAGATGGATTTACTACACTGATGGAAGATCCTCCTTGTCCCTGTAATAAGTGTCTCTATAGCAGTGCTACAGCAATCCTTGAATGTATAAACAAGGGAGTAGGAGTAGTAAGTTGATTGTATCTCTGCATATGGCATTGGTGAGACCAGTACTGGAATACTGCATACAGCTGTGGTGTCCACATTTTCAAAGGATGTTGAAAAAATGGGAGAGGGAGCAGAAAAGAGCCACAAAATCCACTGGCATGCTGGAGAAAATGCATAACAAGGAGAGAATTAAAGAGCTCAATCTGTTTAATTTATTCAAAGGAAGATTAGAGATGACTTGATTACAGTGTATAAGTATCTTCATGGGGATAAAATCTTTAATCTAACAGGGAAATGCACAACAAGAACCGATGGCTGGAAGCTGAAGCCAGACAAATTCAGATTAGAAACAAGGCACAATTTTTTAACAGTGAGGGTGTTTAACCACTGGAACAAACTACCAAGGGAAATGGTGGATTCTCCATCTCTTGATGTCTTCAAATTCAGACTGGATGTTTTTCTGGAAGATGTGCTTTAGCCAAACACAGGTTATTGGGCTCAGTATAGGGTTAACTGGGTGAAATTTAATGGCCTGTGATATATAGGAGGTCCAACTAGAGGATCTAATGTAGTTTCTAGCCTTTGAATCTATGAATCTCAGCACCCTGTGTGCCCTTCTATATCTGGACCCTGGATTGACACACGTAAAAGGCTCTCATCTACTCATGTTTATTTCAAGATGAATTAAACGTAGTGTAAACTATGTGTAGGGGAGGTGGGTCAATTTACTTACCAATTCTGTGCTGCAGAGTTCATCTCTCTGACTTAAAGTATTTGCACAGACCATGAATTCCTATCCTTGCAAGAGACTACGGCTGGAGTTTTGAACCTTCCCAAATACTACAAGTGGAAATTATAATAGGATTCACTTTCTTTCTCTTCTTAGGAATCCACTACTAGTTTTTACCATAAGACAGTTACACACACACACACACAATTAATAATTTCAAATGCCTTTTTATGACTAACACTACAAAGATAAACCATTACAGCACAGCAGTTACAATGCACCCAGGTAGACTATCACTAAATAGAGATTTGTTATTTTCTTTTAAAATGAAGAATATAACACAGGGACTAAACCCCAAAATCTATCTATTTAAAATACCTTATGAAATAAATACAGGGATTGGGACATCTGACAATCAGAGATCTTCTGCTTTCATGTAGGCTTACCCTGGGTATTATATTGACAATTAAATAAAACATTTAGTTGTACTGCATCACCAATTGTTTCAGCTTCCACACTATTAAGCATTTACACAACTTCAAATATGAAAGAAAAAGAAAACTTGACAATTACTGTAGCTGTTAAGCACAAAGACGGTCTTTGGTTCAGTGTTCTAGTACACCTCCTGAAGACATTTGGCCTCCAGTCTGCATTTCCTCCCTTATGGTGGTTCCCCCACCCCCAGTTTCATTCTCACTGATTTCTGTAAAATTACAGGAAACCGTATTAAGACCCAACCCACACATTCAGTCTAGGTTACCCCTGGCAGCTCTATCTTCTCCCTGCAGGGCTGGGCTGGATCTCACTAGTGCTCTGACAGGTCCATTAGGTATGACGGCAGTCACAGTACAAACAGCAGGTGACATTGATTTAAAAAACCCGAAAATTTGGCACGGTGCCCAGTGAACTTGTCCAGTAGGGGAACCTTGGTCTTGTGGACAGTAGGTGTGAGAGTCAGGGTTCATGTAGCCATTACATGGGCTTGCATGTGGGCCTGGAGGGAAGTATTCTGGTGCTGTAATGCAGCTGCCTAAGCTTGCATTTTGAGGGCTTGCAACTGGGCCTGCAAGATTGCATTCTGCTCTCAAAGCATGGCAACCTGAGCCTGCAGTTCCTGTAACGCCCCTACTGAGACCAAAAGAGTGAGCAGGGCTCCCGCTGTGGTCATTCCAAAAGGGATTTCCATGTCTTTAAGCCCCTACCCTCCCTATGTCTGGTCTCTTGTGGGCTGCTAAAATGGCAAGCTGCTGGGGCACAGGCTGCCTACCTAGTGGATAGAGCAGGATCCAGTCTTGTGGGTGTAGTGGGTGTTTGGGTAATGTCAAGCAAAGGTCCAAGGATCAGGCACCAGTCCCAGGCCAAAGCCAATGTCACGGTCAAGGGGACAAGCTGAAGGTGAGAACCTGAGTCAGAAGCCAAAACCTAAGCTGAAGGGTAAGCCAGAATAATAGACAGAGACATAGCCAGGGGGTCAGAGCCAGGAGTCAGAAGTCGAAGACTAAGCCAAAGGGTAAGCTGGAGTCATAGTGAGGACACAGCCAAGAGTCAGAGCCAGGAGCCAGAAACCAAGACAGGGAGGCTGGGCTGGAGCCGGAAGAGAACAGGAGCAGGGCTTGAAGCAAGGACTGGAGTAGGAAGTGGAAGTGAAAGCACGGTAGGTGCAGCTACGGGCATGGTATGCATTAAGTAGCTGATGTACTGCTGCTGCTCAGAACTCAAGTAGCAGACCACAGGCTTCCCTGCCCAATCAGGGAAGTGCAGCTGTTTGAAGGGGGCTCATTGGGCTCAGCTGAGCTTGCTAGGTTGCCTACCGACCAGGGTGGGAGACAACTGCACCCCCTAACGCCATCCTTTATTAGGTTCAGTCTTCACAGGTGTCTTCTTGGGTGGAGGATTACTCTATGTTGCTGGTCATTGAACTGTGTGACATGTCACGGCGATTTGTCCTTTCTTCTGGTACTTTGTGCAAATGACCTGGGTGTAGGGTGACCAGATAGCAACTGTGAAAAAACGGGACAGGAGGTAGGGGGTAATAGCTGCATATATAAGAAAAAGTCCCCAAAAATGGGACTGTCCCTTTAAAAATGGGACATCTGGTCACCCTACCTGGGTGCCCAACAATCCTTCTCACCGTGCGTAGTTTGTGCACAATGCCACACAGAACTTCCTTACGTTCCTGTGGTCCTCTGTCTCACTGATTCAGGAGGTGAACTTCTTGGTTCACACTAAATTCCAGAGAATCTTTCTCTGCGATTTCCATGATAACTTGAAAGTAAGCGCTGATTCAGTCAGTAATATTTTCTCGATCTTGTCATTGCATAATCCAGAGACTCACTGGTCATGCAGGGCATCACTTAGTGTCTGTCCAAACTGACAGTGCTCTGACAACTTCCTGAGAGCAGCAACAAACCGTGCTACTGACTCTTCACTTCCCTGGTGTCGCTGATAGAACCAATATCATTCTGCTATCATTGATGGCATCGGAGAAAAATTTTCCTGCATTGCTGCAATAATTGCAGTTCCAGGCACAGTTGGAGACAAAAGTCACACAGCAATCCATATACCTTCAGACCCATCGCTATCAGCATGTTTGAAACTCTTTGTCTGTCTGGAATGGAGTTGCAAGCTATAAATTGTTCCAAACATTCGAGGTACACTACCCATGATTCACGGTTTTCATCGAACTCACCAACAATGCCTACAAAATTTGCCATTTCACTGCTCTCTTGTCTTGGACTTCATTGGGCCAAATTTGAGGGGCCTGAGGGACAGCACACTGAAGTATTACCTAGCAGATTGAGTGGCCTCTGGGACCTAGGCAGGAGCTAGGGGGACAGAGGGCCTGGATGGAGCTGTGGGGGAATTAGAGGGGGTGGATTTTGGAATTGGGAAGGAGCCCCTTATCTCTTCTTGCACCAGAGCTCTCTGGGGCTTTGTTATGCCAGTGTAGCATGCTGCTTGGGAAGGAGTTTAAGTTATACCAAAAAAAGATACTCTTATGCCAGAATAAGAGTGTCTACCTGAGGTTTTTATACTCGTATGACCATACCAGTACAGTAGAACCTCAGAGTTACGAACACCTCAGGAATTGGAGGTTGTTCATAACTCTGAAATGTTCGTAACTCTGAACAAAATGTTATGGTTGTTCTTTCAAAAGTTTATAACTGAACATTGACTTAATACAGCTTTGAAACTTTACTATGCAGAAGAAAAATGCTGCTTTTAACCATCTTAATTCAAATGAAACAAGCACAGAAAGTTTCCTTACCTAGTCAAATCTTTTTTCTAAACTTTCCCTTTATTTTTGTAGTAGTTTATACTTAACACGGTACTGTATTGCATTTGCCTTTTTTTTTTGTCTCAGCTGCTGTACTTCTGGTTCCAAATGAGGCGTGTGGTTGACTGATCAGTTCGTAACTCTGAGGTTCTAATCTACTGTATAACTATGACAGTATAACTGATAAAACTTTCTCATATAGATGAGGCCTTACAGTCATGCAATGGCAATCAGAATCTGGCCACATTGGAGTGACAAAGAGAGTGCCGGGGTGTCTTCTCAAGAAGGCAATGACAGTTCAGGTGAGCAGTAAAAGACTCTTAAAGGACAGGTAGGTAAACGCAAATGTTCAGATAATGCCTATCTGTGACTCAGTTTCCGTATCTGTATACTGGGCATAGAAACATGTACATACCTCACAAGGGTTCCCTCCCTGTCATTCCCATAGAGGCCACAGGGCTCATCCACAAACTCTGCAGATCCCCCTGGCCCCTGCATGGATCCTGGGAGATAAGCCGGAGGTCAGGGTCATCCACTCAAAAGCCTCTATTATCACTCTGTGTCCCTGGCAGCCCACTCACTCCCTGGTCTCTCCCTGACTATGGGGAATCCCCTTAAATAGGCATTTCCATCATATAGGGCACTCCCTGGAAAAGATAATACAGACCCGGCCTTAACTATTTTCCATTGAAACAGCCACTGATGAGGGTTTTGGCATCATCTTCAAAAACTTCTTGCAATGCCAAAATACCATGTACAGTGCTTAGATACCACAGCAACTGATGATTTAGAAAAATGTTAAGATAGGTAGAGACTTGTTAATTCTGTTACACCCTGAATTTCTTCAGCTGTGTGGTGCTGGAATCATGTACCTGAAAAATGGTTTCACAACCTAGGCTGATCAACTTTTTAAATAATTGGATTTTTCACTCAGAGCATATTTCAGTTTATTAGTACGTAGTTACTGGAGAAGTCTCTTTAAATTGAATGTGAAACCTTGTAACGTGATGAATGGCATCTAGCTTTTCTGTTCTCAAGCCATTCCTCTGATCGAGCAAATCCTTGTAAAGCTGTAAAGGGGGGGAAATGACAACTTGGGTGTATCCCCTGTGCAGGGAGCCTACTGGAGTAGCACAAAACTATCATATTGGCTCTGCGCTAGTTTTGCTTCCAGTCCCCAGCCTGTCAGGGGTGAACTAGGAGCAGGGAGAAGGAGGAAATTTTAGGGAGTTGACCAGGAGAAGTAGAGTGTAAATTAGAGCAGCCCAAAGGTTGCCAGCTGAGCTGCCTCCGAATATGGAGACTGCAAAGGTGGCTTAAAGCTACCATTGCCACCCCAAGCCCTACTCACATACACCCTCAGTCAGAAGTGAGCTCCAAAGCCAATGTGTCTACCTTAAACGAGCAGCAGACACCACCAATATGGTCTATTTAATGTACCCTCTCAACACCCATGCACTTCATACATCATTTGAAAGTGTATTATGTCCGCTTTAAGATAAAATGATGTGGAGCTGTCAAGTGGTACCATTGGCATAGAAACGGGGATAAACAATGACACCATCACCATGTTAAAATGACCACCTTGAAATATTTGCATTGGTTTCTGTTAGTTTTAATGACTCTGTGTATTATTTCAAGACATAAAATTGATGCTTTGTGACCTCGAAGCATCACAACAAAAATTTACAGGGTAAAACAAAATCTTAGTAATAAATTTGTACATCATTGAAATGTCATAGCATTAGTGACATTTCTAGTCAATATCATTATTATCATCTTGTCAATGTTCACCATTATGATCTCTGTCAAGAGTGCATTGTTTACTGTAGTCTTCCTTGCCTGGCACATAGAACAATCTTCCCTTCACAGAAATGTGTGACTGCAGACACAGTTGGTTGTGCAATGACCCCTACCAATACAGGCACAAATAAGGTCTTGTAGAAGCTTAGATGCCATTAGGCCCTTGAAGAATACTGGAAGTAGTTCATCATCCACATTTTTCCATCATCCATGTTGCATTGCTGATCCAATATCTCATTTACCTATGTGCAAAGACATCCAAATCTTTGTTTGCCAAAATGTTCTTCTGACATGCTCTTCAAAACTGTCCTCACATGATGGGAGCATGCCGCAGTGACTTGTCCTGTTTGATGGCTAGATTGATGCACCAGCAACTCAGGTCTCTGTGGGTCTCCATTTCTTTCTCGCCCGGGTCATATAGCAAGTCTACCAACTTCTTTGCTGCAGAAATTGTGGCTTGGTCATCATTCTGTCCCACTTTGGCAAGATCTCTGAAGCAGTAAGATCCCTTTGTTTTGACAACATTAAACACAGATTTCTCCCCCCAATACCATGCAGAGATGACTCAGAGCCACATCCTGTTCATGTGAGCACACAGCAGGGAGCATGTGACAGAAGTCAGGAGTGACTGTATCACAGATTGTATGCACAGATATGAAATGCCATTTGTCAGTTGTGCTGGTAATACTGACTGTTTCAATTCACATGTTATCTATGCATTTTATTTTGGAAAATAGTGAACATCAAAACATCTGTACCAGGTGACCTTATTACTAGGGTTCTTTTGACACTGAGGGACCCAAAAGTCATATTGGTACATACAGCATACAGAAGCATCCTTGTGTCCAGTTCTCTTGAGTACTAAGTCTTGGGCTTCTTCAACACCTCTACTGGTAGTGAACTTTGCTACTTCACCACTGGAAGAGCCTCCAGCAAGGAGGAATGTTTGTGCTGGGTGTGTTACTACACTCTCAGGAATTTTACAAGTGACTGTTGTTAGATGCCACATTTAGAAACTTTTCCCTTGGAGACACAGGGAATCCACCAATTATTTGGTATTTCTTGCATCCAACCTTAGATCCTGTCCGGAGTTCTGTTTCTGTATTTTTTACAGAGTTACTGTTGTCATATCTGTCAGTCTTTGATTACAGAATTAGCTTTGTCAAATCCTTCTAAGACCTGTCTCAAGAACTCAGCAGCCAATTTATCAAATGTGTGGAACTGCCTTGTCCATGCTGTGCATGGAATGAAATTGTAGAATGATAGTGGTTTTTCTAATTTTGCCTGTAATTTGCTACTGGAATAGCTTGCAGTTTCTACATCCAAGGGAAGTCAGATTGTATATTTTTGTAGCAGCTTGGATGGGAAATGACCCTTGTATATAAGATCATTGACTATCTCTTGAGTCAGCTGATAAAATGTAATGTCATAAGGTGACTCTATTGTTGCAATGTGACTAGATGGTTTTGCTTTAAAATTGATTTTACTCAAGTAGGAAGAGAGGCATGGTGAGTGAGACTTGGCAATCAAGTCTTTCACAGATATTCTGTGCAACATGTTACCAAGCCCTTTTTGAAAAGCTGCCTCCCTTAGATTGATTTCTGTCTCAGATGTTTCTATTTTATGAAGTTTCTTGTCTTCCTTGCGTTTTTCTCAAGCAAACAATGCAGCAGGACCAATCACCGGAGGACGTGCTGTCGTGCTTTCTCTGGTGGCTATGATATTCTCTGATCAGACTCAGAGTCTGTTTTCTTTCCTGGGTTCAATATGACTTGGACATGTGCCAAATTCAACTTGCTTGTGTATTTCTGAAAGCAACCCTGTGACAGAGTATTGGTGGCACATCGTCTAAACTAGAAAACTCATCCAGTAGCCACCAGTACAATTCATGTCTCCTGGCTTCTGCTGCCAGCATCACAGAATTCTGTCCAGCACTGGTTGCTTTTGATAGTTTTGCACTCTTTTGATTTTTTTTTTTTTTTAACAAATAACATTTTTCAGAGTTTGTGGAGAGTCCTTGTCTCTTTGATGTAAGCTGTAAGGGGCTTGTACCCTCCATGTCTTCATATAATATAACTTCTCTGTAAAGTTAAAATTCCCCAAGTATATTGTTAGCTTTACCATCACCACCATTTTTCATTTTGTACAAATATACAGGCTTGTGCTAAATTAGATAAAAATTAGATCTGTATGTTGGTCTCAAAATTGCCATTTTTGTTTAATGAGTACTTTGAATGAAGCCCAATATGAAACTGTGTATTGTAATCTCTAACACCAATACTGACCCGTGCATAAGTGTCACTGAATTTAAAAGCTAGTTTCTAGAATATTTCAAAGGCTAGTGCTGAGTACCTAGACAATTACAAATTAAACTCTTCTACATGCAGACTAGATGCTACATTGTATGTACAAAAGCATACAAATGGAGAAGCATTACACTAGGAATTCACATTCATTTATAGCTACCCACTATCTATGCAATACAAATTAGAGGCATGCAATCTACTGCTACTGGTGCACAACCAGTATGAGACTGATCTGGTCAGCAAATTTCAATTCAAAATATACAAAATGATTATAATTACTAATGAGATATTTTGACAATTAAGACTATGCAATATGAAAACATTTCATGTTAGTATACTGCAAAATATTAGTATTAGTCATTTTTACCACATCCTAAACAGCTTAATCACGTCTGGAAAAAAATACTCACCTATGCAAAACCAATAAAAATATGTTAGTACATTATCATTTGGTAGATTTGACTAATAAAACATCACATTAAGGTGTTGAAATTAACTTAAACAATAATAACTGTAGTCATAGTCATGTTGCAGTGTTTCTAGAACTGTGCAAAAAATGACACTTTCTCATTTCAGGGACCATTATTGCACCCCGCCTACACCCAGGGCCGACGAGAAGGGGGAAAGCCAGTACAAATTACCGGGGCCCGGCGGTCCGGAAGGGGGCCCGGCGGTCCGGAAGGGGGCCCGGGGTCCGGTTTCCCCGGCTGTTTAGCCGGTCCGCCCTTGCTGAGGGGCCCGAAAAAAATTTTTCACCGGGGCCCGAACCCGCTCTCGGCAGCCCTGCCTACACTATGCACTGTACTTTGTATCTCTTTCATGATTTTTTTAGAACCTTGCACCTTTCCTGCATTCTTAAAGAATTGCAGAAGAATTGGACCCGATTTTCCTGGTATTCTTGATAGATACTTCAAGGAAAATTTTGTGACTTTAAGACCTCTTAGTTTTCTATATAAGCACCTCCTTTCACTCCTTTACAGACCCAAATAATATGATCTATTGTTCTTGGACCTTACATGTTATGCATAATTCATCTTTATGCATGTTAATTAGAAATAAATTACTATTTCATACAAAATGCCCTGTTAGAATTCTAAATAGAAAAAAATTCACTCTTCCACTCAGAGCCTTGGATTATATCAACATTGTCAACTGTTGGGCATATTTCTGATTTTTCCCCCCTTCGTTTCATTTGCCTACAGTTCTTGCCATTCTTTCTTTAGCTCATTTTTGATTAGTTGTTTAAATTCCACTTTGCTTAAGGGAACACCTAGGTCACCCTATTCATGATTAATAGCACTTTTTGCCTGTTAGTCTGTGTGATGTCACTCACGCCTCATGAGTGCCTCCTTCGAGTGTCTGTGGACTCGCACTCTCTCTCTCTGCTTGCAGTGCTCCCTGTCAGCAGTTTATCTTGTCAGGCAGGTCTTCAGGGGCTCAGGCCTCCAGCTAAGTCACACGTTGTCTATATGCCTGAACGCACAAACATACCAACCTCTTCTGGGGTGAAAGGTCCAACAGGGCCTGTCACAGTGCCCTTGGTAATGCCTTTAGCCCTCTCTCTGGGCTCAGTTTTCAGTCCCTTCTGGGCTAGCTTCCAATCTGTCCCTGCCCTTTTATAGAGCAGTGCCCCTAGGGCCTTCTCCCAGGAGACTCTGCATCCTGCCATTCATTTGGGCCTCTAAACAGCACTTGTCCCCATCTCAGGGCTTAGGCCACTCTGCCAGTGGATGGTAGGGGGAGATCTGGGCCCACCCACTACTCTGAGTCCCGACCCAGGGACCGTATAAATAGCATCCACTTGCTGCTTTCTGTAATAGTTGCTGCTGCTATTCCCTGGGTCACTTCCCACGGAGACCCTCCACTTCACCAGGGCTGTAGATCTCACTTGAGCTCCAGCAGCCAGCAAGGATCCCCTTCCTTGCTCCTCTGCTCTGTTCAGGCCTTGCAGCTCCTTTTAACTGGGCCTGCTGTGTGCCGATTGGCCACTGTGCTGCAGCCTCTCTAGGCAGGCCTGGAGGATACACCTTCACTGCTCCTTTTCTGGGGTTGGGTGTGGTAGGACCGCAAGGCCTCCAGCAGAGGGCCTCATACTCTCCATCACAGTCCACCGGTTTGTTGCAAGCTATCCCTACATGCACCGGGATCCATGCTATTACTATGGTTATATCCATTTGTGCCTGTTTGGTTGTTAGCAGTAATATTTCATGAGTAATATCATTTCTGCTGTCAGATTTACCATGGTAAATTGCCTGCAGCCCTGTTTTAGACCCTGATTCTTGACATTATCCCATCCTTGAGGGCACCATCAAAGGGCCTGGGGACTCAGTTTCTCAGGGTAAGCCAAACTACAGTTCTAGTTGTGGTAGATTATTTAACCAAGATGGCACATTTTGTTCCATGCACATTTTGTCCTTCTGCTCAGGAGACAGCCCGCTTGTTTGTGGAGGCATCTTTCATCTCCACAGCTTGCTTACGACTGAAGATCCCAGATTATTTCCCACTTTTGGTGAGAATTTCTACACTGTCTCAGTAGACACCTTAATTGCAATGGCCTGTCAGTCACCCAAGCACCAATGGTCAGGCTACGTGAACCACTCAGGTCCTAGAACAGTACCTATATTGCTTCCTAAACTATCACCAAGATGATTGGCTGTCCCTGATCCTTCATGCCAAGTTTGCCTACAACAATGCCACAAATACCTCCACCAACCTGACTCCTTTCTCTGCTAACTATGGTTTCCACCTTTATGCTCATCTAGAGGTCCTCTTCAAATCATCGATGCCCAGCATTACTGAACTCATGGCCCATGTTCAGCAGGTACACCAAGAACTCCAGAGGCAGTGAGAAGTCACCAAGGCAACTTACAAATGGTATACCCACTGGTCTTGCCAGCCAACACCCGACTTTGGGGTAAGGGTTAAGGTGTGGTTGTACACCCAGAATCTGAGGTTGACTCACCCTTCCGTGAAGCTGGATCATAAATAGTTGGGGGCCTTCCAGATCACAAAACAGATTAAACCCTGTTACAGTCAAGTTATAAGCTACCAGATTCCTTCAAGATTCACCTGTCTTCCATGTCTCACTGCTAAAAGAAGAATCCCTTCCCATTCCATACTTCTCCTCCCCCACCTATAACTGTTCAGGGCCAGGAAGAATATTTGGTTCAGCAGATTCTAGAGTCTCACAGGCCAAGGGAAAACTACAATGTCTAATTGACAATGTCTAATGGCCCAGATGAACGTTCATGGGAACCTGCAGATATTCATAGTGGACATGTTGCGTACAAAAGGAGGCCTCCACTCATCTCTCTGACACCTGTGCACCAGGTTATAGGTGATGTGCAGATATAACTTCATGAAAATATGGGCTGAGTGTAGCTGGTATAAGAGCTTGTTGATAAGCGGGAGCAGGGAGCAATTGCATAGAGGCACCTTGTTTAGTGCCTTATAGTCTACATACAGCTGCACAGAACTGTCCTTCTTCTTGACAAAAAGATTGGAACCCCCACCAGGGACATGGATGGGTAGATGAAGCCCTTCTGAAGATTCTTCTGAAAGTACATGTGGAAGGCCTAACGTTTGGATTTGAGAGGGCATTATATCCAACCAAATGGGATCTCAGCTTCAGGGTGGAGATCATCAGGGAATCACAAGTCCTATGCAGGGGCACAATGTCCACTTTCCCCTTGTCAAAAACATCAGTGAAGTCACAGTATTTGTGGGAGATCTCAGCCATGGCAGGTAGAGCTATGCGGGGCACTGAGGGTCTCAGCAGTCTTGCTCCCTGAGGGTCAGAGTCTTCTCACAGAATCTCAGGTGATGTGAACTGCAGAACATACCGGTCCAGTTCTTGGATCCTGGGAGGCAGAATTGCCAGCAATATCGGGAGCTAAAGTATAGGGTCCCATTATGCCAATAAATGTGGGGGTCATGGGTGGCAAGCCAGGGCAGACCTTAGATGACTGGAGCATGGGGGCCCAGATTAATCTGAATTGGAGGGTTTCCTGATGCCCTTAGAGGGAGATAATGGTTACTGGCAAGGTCTGTTGGGTTACTGGTACCAAGGAGAGAAGTGACCCATCAATAGTCTTGACCAGATCTGGAGAATTCTTGCATATGGTGGGAACTGCATAGGCCATAGCAAAATTCAAGTGCATAAAATTACCTGAGGCCCCCAAGATGACTAGGGCCTCTAGATGAATCTTGAAGTTTACTGATAGGCAAATCAATAGAGGTATATGGAGTTTCATCAGAAGCTGGATGTGGCCTGGGAATACTGGGGACTACTGGAGGGGGAGAAGAGCAGCTTCATAGAGCGGGGGACCTAGCATTTCCCAGCCCTGCTTCCGTGCAAGTCTTCACCAGATACGTTAAGGAAAGATGACTGGATTCCCCCCAATATAAGCACAACCTTTATGCCCAGCATCAGTGCTTGTCCAAGTTAGGGAGGTGCAGGCGAGCCTGGTTGGCTTGCAAGAGCTTTGAGGCCAAGGAAGATCTGTATAGTTGGGGTGTTGTGGATGGGGTGGCTGGCGACCACCTGAGAATCAAGATACACTTGTAGCATCGCTCCATGAGGCAAGCATAGATTCTGATGCACCAGTCAATCAGATCATTCAAACTAGGCAGAGGCTCCACCCACTTGAGCTCATCTTTTAGATCCCCATTTAAACCGAGGCAGAAATGGTGGTGCTATACCGCCTCATTCTACCTGGGGTCAGAAGCCAAACAATGAAATTTGGCAGCCTATGTGGATATGGGGGGCATCCCTGTTGAAAGGCTGAAGAACCTGGTTGTCTTGGTGGTCCGTGCATGGTTAGGATTGTCAGAGATAATAGACATGACTTGAATGAATTTTTCTAGTTGTCGCAAGAGAGGACTGGATTGTTTCAGGAGGGTGGATGCCCTAGCCAAGGTCTCTTCAGTCAATAAGCTTAAGATGAGCCCCACGTTGCCCGGTCCATGGGGAATGATCAAGGGCATTGTAAGAATAGGAGCCAACATTGGTTCAGGAATCCTCAAAACTTGCCCTAATCTCCATCAAATTTGTCAGGCAATGGGATCTTTGGCTCCGGGGAGGGGGGAGTCAGATGACCCAATTATCAATTACCCTCCCTCTTGCTGGGCATAACAGCTGATCATAAGACCCGGGGACTCAGCCTGAACACTGGAGGCTATGGTGAAGGAGCTTCCAAATTGCTATTTTCAGTAGCTCCTGCAGGACTACTTGAACCATGTGGGGATTGTGTTACAAGGGCTTAGAGAAGCCAACCTCACTATCAAGGTTTCCAAGTGCAAGATGGGGGCTGCAGAGGTGTCTTATCTAGGACTCAGGAGAGGCAGTGGGTTTGTTTGCTCTGAGCTTTTAAAAGTAGAAGCTATTCAGAGTTGGCCTGCCCCACAAACTAAGAAGCAAGTCCAATCTTTTATTGGTCTAACCAACTATTACAGGGGGGTTGTAAAGGGGCTTAGCAACAGTGCCCACATAACAGACCTTACAAAAAAGCCCTGATTTCAGCAAACCCTTTGCCCTGTGCACTGGTGCTTCTAACACTGAGTTAGGGGTGGGAAACAAGAGGCACCCCATTGCCTGCTTGAGTAAAAAACTGATCCCCACTGAACAGAACTATGCTGTCATCGAGCTGGAATGCTGTGCCATTATTTGGGCTGTTAAGCAACTTAAACCTGAGTTGTGTAATAAAAAAGTGAAGGTTTTGACAGATCATTCCCCTCTAACATGGTTACAAAGGGGGCCAATTCTGGATTATTACATTGGAGCCTATTTGACATGGAAATATTCCATATAAAGGGGAAGAAAATGTAGAAGCAGATCCCTTGTCCATAATAGGGGGACCCTGAGGCATATTCAGGAGCACAGTGACACCCCTTCCTCCATCAGTTTTGCACTGGGGGTGTGAAGCTGGCAAACCAGGTGCCAGCTCTTTCCAGGGCTTGAACCCTCAGCCAAGCACTGACAAATTCATTGCTGGACACCATTCTGTTTCACCTGTGTGTTAATATGGTTAAGACAGGTATTGAACTTTTAACAATGTGTTTAGACTTTATGAAATGCTTGTAAGCTGCTGCATGCATTGATCTCACTTATAATATCTTCATTATCTTTAATATTTTTATTACATTGCATGGAAGATAATATTTAAGTTTTTGCTTTATGACTGTAAAAAATGTTTGTTCCGAACCTGTTAATCCAGTCAGGAGGGCTCATCTCCTAACCATCACAAAGGCTTACAAAACTCAATGGAGCATTGTGGAACATCACAATCCAAAGATTTTGCTAATTGCTCTTGCGCACCCAAGAAGAGGCTATGTGAAAAGGGCTCGTCCTAGCCGCTTGAATTCTGGAAGAAGGAAATCAAGACAGCTGACAAGAAAATTTTCATCTCTTTGGCTGTTTGGATTCTCACTGGGCTGGAGCTACAAAACAGAGGCAGAGATTCCCCAGTGTCAGCCTGGATTAGCCCTAAAAGACATTCAGTGCTGACAGACTGCTACAATTCTGTCATCTTTTGGTGTCAGAGTAATAGGAGTCTGTCAGCACTGAATGTACAGTCTGTCAGTAGTGAAAGTAACTCATTTGTGTATATATATGTTTGCCTACTTTAACATGTAAAAAACTCTCTCATTTCTTTTCCCTTAGTTTCCTTGTTTCTTTAGTTAGTTTGTTATAGGATTGGCTACAAGCATTGTCTTTGGTGTAAGATCCAAGGTACCTATTGACTTGGGGTAAGTGACTGGTCTCTTGGGACTGGGAGTGGCCTGAATATTTTGTGATCTTTGGTGTATAGCAGGGATCTGCAACCTTTGGCCCGCGGCCCGCCAGGGTAAGCCCCCTGGTGGGCTGGGCCAGTTTGTTTACCTGCCGCGTCCGCAGGTCTGGCCGATCGCAGCTCCCACTGGCCACGGTTCGCCATTCCAGGCCAATGAGGGCTGCGGGAAGCGGCACGGGCCGAGGGATGTGCTGGCCGCCACTTCCCGCAGCCCCCATTGGCCTGGAGCGGCGAACCGCGGCTGAACCTGCAGACACGGCAGATAAACAAACTGGCCTGGCCCACCAGGGGGCTTACCCTGGCGGGCCGCGGGCCAAAGGTTGCTGATCCCTGGTGTATAGGGATCACTAACTATCACTAAGTCCAGCTTGCCTGGCAAGATAGAAAGGAATGCCCAAGGGGACTGTCTCTGACTCCGTGGTAAGACTGTTTTAGGAGTTCATATTTGTTACTAAATTGGTGAAATATAATTATAGAACACACAACCAGTTTGGGTTTTCTGCCCTGCTTCTTAACAGTCTGCCCTATGGTTAGAGAGACAAGGTAGATGAAGTAATATCTTTTATTGGATCAGCTTCTGTTGGTGAGAGAGACAAGCTTTTGAGCTTACACAGACCTCTTCTTCAGGTCTGGGAAACTTACTCAAGGCAAGTCTACACTACAAAATTAAGTTGACTTAAGTACGTCAACATACAGCCACCGCAGTAATTAAATCGCTTTTGCATGTCCACACTACACTCCTTGTCTCAGTGGTGCACGTCCTCACTTCCAGCGCTTGCATGATGCACAGAGCAGTGCATCATAGGTAGCTATCCCATTGTGCAACTTGCCACCATCTAGCCCAGAGTGTTTTGGGAAGGGTTTGCAATGCCTCATGGGGGCAAACAAGTCATGCAGGGGTGACTGGGAACATGGTTTCAACATCCCATGATGAAGTTTTCTCCATCCCCTAATTTTATCTGCATCCCATAATAGTTTGTGCCTCTTTTCAAAAGCCCTGCAAACCCGCATGTCTGCCATCTCTGTGAGAAGCATGGATCCTGCACAGCTCTGCACTATTGTGATGAGCATCACGAGCACAACGCGCCTCATCCTGCGGTATTTGCAGAGCCACCGGAGGAGCTTCAGGGAACATGATGATTCCTTGGGGGCTAATTTGCTGTGGGACGTAGAAAGAAACAATTCAAGGTTGTTGTTGGCATTCACGGAGCAGCTGCAGATGGTGGAGCGCTGGTTCTGGGCCTGAGAAGCAAGCACTGACTGGTGGGATTGCATCATTATGCATGTATGGGATGATGAGCAGTGGCTGCAGAACTTTTGGATGTGCCAGACCACATTCCTGGAAGTGTGTGCAGAGCTCGCCCCAGCCCTCAGGCACAGCAACACCAAAATGAGAGCTGCACTGTCAGTGGAGAAGTGACTGGCAATTTCTGTGTGGAAGCTTGCAATGCCAGATTGCCACTGATCTGTCGGGAATCAATTTGGAGCTGGGAAATCCAAGGTGCGGGTTGCTGTGATGCAAGTGTGCAGGGCCATTAATCGTGTTCTGCGATGGACTGTGACACTGGGCAATGTGCAGGACATAGGGGATGGTTTTGAAGCAAGGGGGCTCTCGAACTGCAGTGGGGCTATAGATGGCACACACCCCCCTATTTTAGCACCAGACCAACTTGCCACAGAGCTCATCAACATAAAGGGCTACTTTTCTATGGTATTGCAAGTGCTGGTGGATCACCGGGGACATTGTATCAACATCAACGCAAGATGGCCAGGGAAGGTGCATGATGCATGCATCTTTAAGAACACAGGCCTGTTCAGAAAGCTGTAAGCAAGGACTTTCTTTCCAGACCAGAGGATTACCATTGGACAGGCTGAAATGCCAATAGTGATCCTGGGAGACCCAGCCTACTCCTTACTCCTATGGTAGGGTTACCATCTGTCCGGGTTTCCCCGGACATGTCCGGGTTTTTCAGCTTTAAATGGCTGTCCGGGGGGAGATTTCTAATCAAGTAGAAATGTCCGGGATTTCCCCCTTCCCCTCATGCAGAGTGCGGCGCGGCTGATTGGACGCCTGGCCTGATTGAAAGCCGCTCGCAGCCACTAGGGCCTCTAGCAGTCAGAGTCCCTCCCCCTCCCCCGCTCCCTTCTCCCCCCACAGAGCAGCGCAGCAGTGTTTGAGTCCACCTGGATCCTGCAGCTCTCCCTCTGCCTGGTGAGCGGGGGGAGCAGGGCAGGCGGCGGTGGGGGTGTAGAGGCTGCGGGGCAGGGCAGGCAGGGGGCGCAGAGGCTGCAGGGGCAAGGGGGTTGCAGAGGCTGCAGGGCAAGGAGGAGCAGGGCAGGCAGGGGCATAGAGGCTGCAGGGGCAGGGGGGTGCAGGGGCAGGGTGCAGAGGCTGCAGGGCGAGGAGGAGCAGGGCAGGCAAGGGCATAGGGACTGCGGGGCGAGTGGGGAGCAGGGAAGCACTTAGCAACCCCCAACAAGATCAGAGCGGGAAGGAAGAGGGGGAATGCAGGGTGCTCAGAGGAGGGGGCAGAGTTGGGGCAGGGACTTTGGGGAAGGGGTCGGAATGGGGGCGGAGAAGGGGCGGGGTTGGGGCAGGGCTGGGGGCGGGAAAGGGGCGGAGTTGGGGCAGGGGCGGGGGCGGGGCCCCGTGGAGTGTCCTCTTTTTTAAATGTTTGAATATGGTAACCCTATCCTATGGCTCACGAAGACATACGCCGGCCACCTTGACAGCAGCAAGGAGCGCTTCAACTCCAGGCTCAGCAGGTGCAGAATGACAGTTTAATATGCCTTTGGCCACTTGAAAGGCTGCTGGCACAGTCTACTCACTAGATTAGACCTCAGTGCAAAAAATAATCCCAGTGGTTATAGCTGCCTGCTGTGTGCTTCATAATATCTGTGAAGCAAAGGGAGGAAGTTTCCTCCAGGGTGGAGGTGGAATGACTGTCTGCTGGTTTTGAGCCACCCGATAACAGCACTATAAGAAGAGCTCATCAGGGAGATATATAGCTCAGGGATGCTTTGAAAGACCATTTTATTACTGAGCCCCAGTAATGTGTGTTGCTGTAGTGTGCTCTGCCTGGCATTGCTTTTTTTTTTGCATCCCAGTATGAACCTTGTAATAAGTGTTGTGTGTATAGGAATAGAACATTGCAAATGCACCTATTGGTATTATCTGTGAATGACATGAGCCCCAGCCAGCATATGCTGTGAACTAATAAGGATGAATTAAGTTTCTAAAAATACACTTTTATTCCAAATGCATGCAAACAGACATATTTATAACTGAATGAAGCTTTATAAATATAGGGAAAAGAACTTTAGAAGGGGAAAGAACAGTCATTTTCATTTCACAAACACGTACACCAACAGTGTATGTGCGGCTGTGATTGTCTGTACTCTCCCCTGGGGTGAAATGGTAGGGATAGTGCAGCGGCCCCAGATGTGGAATGGGGGTGCATGTAAGGAGGACCCGGAATGGAGTTCTCTATAGACTGCAGAGGAAGGCAAGCATGGGTCTATTGAGCTTGAAGATCAACAAGAGTCTCCAGCATGTCTGTTTGCTTCTTGAGAAGTGCTAGCATCTCCTTTGGCATGTCTCTCTCCTTTTTCTGTGCTTTTCTCCTCTCCACTCTAGCCCTTTCGTCTGCAAGGATAATCCTCCAAGCCCTGGTGTTCGATATCTGAAGCACCAGAGCCTTGCAGGATCTCTTGGAATATGTCATCCCACATTCTCTTCCTTCTCCTTCTCTGGCTGAGCCGCTTCACTGGTGTGGATGGAGAGACCCTCCAGGCCACATTTCCAGCTGCAAAAGATGCAATGCGCGGAGGTACTATTGAGAGTCTATTCACAAGATAAATAGAAACTTGGAATTCTGAATTCACTCCCCTTGATCCACACAAGTTACAAGCACTATATTCCCACTTATCCTCGGGATTCATAGAACACTGCAGCAGTCCCCGCCATGGTGAGTCCAGCCGGGAGGAAAGGGAAAGTTGGGACAATGGCCCTCACTCCCATCCCTGTTTTCTCATTTTTTGCCCTCCCAAATTTACTTGGAAAAAAATATTTCTATCACTTGAGTTACAGGACTTAACTATATTAACAGCAGTAGAAGGCTGTTATCCCCGAGCTGGGGTGAGCCACTGGTGCCATGTACTTGGTCACATGATGTCTCACTTATGCTCAAAAGACCGAAAACAACATTCAGGAGTCTCAGGATATTTAGGTCTTTTCATCTTAAAGAATTAAATCTACATTTAATGTTAAAGAAAGCATTAGTGTAAAGGGCTGCAAAATAATGCAAGTCTGATTTGTTATTGTTTCTTACAATTAAAAAATAAGCAGACTAAACTAAGGGCTTGTTGCTGCAATCTTTATTCTCGCTATTTTTGCGCCAAATTCGGCCTGAGTGTGAGTGAGCAACTCCCCTGACTTCAGGATCAGGTCCTTTAAGGCTGGAAATGTAGAAGGATTTGCTCTTTTGACTAATGCTTTATGTCCTTGTGCTGTTATATAAAAGTGATTAATTTCAAAAAGCTGCACAGACATTGCATCAGATCAAAACGTTAATAATGAGAGGGAAAGTGACAATGGTTGGAACTGTAACAGCGAAAATCTTGTCCAGATGTCACCAGAGTGCCAGTATCAACAGATTCTGAACAACAGTGACCACGGCAATCAATAACTAACAGGGGACGAGTTCACTGCCTCTCTTAAACCCTGCTTTTGAGGATGACCCTACTCCAAAATACCCTACTCCAAAAGAATAATCGATACAACACTGGAGACCGCATCAGAGAATTGGAAAACTATTACATTTACAGATCTTGCCTCTTCTGGAAAAGGAATTACTCCAGTTACAGCAAGTACTTGACATGAAAAAACCTTCTGCGGCTTTCAGATTTTTTAGCCAGACAGCTTTCAACAATGGATCCTGGAACCTTTCCTTATACAAAGCTAACCCCCTTCCCTGCCCACACAAAATCCTGCTGTCTTCATTCTGGGTGTACTGCAGCATTTCCCAAGCCTGGGAAGTGTCTCCTGGGGGAGACTGAAGGACTAGCCTGGGGTCAGATAGCACAGCAGATGTGTCAATTAAGATGGATAGGCCTTTAACGATACTTGGCAGAGCTGGAGGAGGGAAGATTGGTTTCATTTTACTGGAAGTGGGGAGTCAGCTTTCATATGTTTGGGAAACGGTGGCTTTTAGTGGATTGATAATGGTATGGGTGTCTCTTACCTCTAGAACAGTGAAGACTACCTTATTATTAATTAAGAAGTGGTTCAATTCCACCTCTAGTTAACTCCCTGCTTAGAGCTCACTCTGGTGAGAGAAGGTGGGGAAATGGAGCACAGCTCAAAACTGAAGACCCAATTAAGCCATGCATAGGTAAGCCACTGTCCAGTGTGTTACCAGTGCTTAATTTGAGCCTCTGGATTTGGCAGGTCATAGCCCCGGCACCTCAGGACAGTGCTGAATTTGCACTAGGGCTTGCAGGGGCTGAGCCCTGGCACCTCTGGGCTAGCCGCCTCAGTTACTGGTCCTGGTGCGGGCAGTAGGAGGCACATGTTGGCCATGGAGTGCCCTGTCTGCGCTGGGGCTGCAGCCACTTCACCCGCACCCCTGCGCAAGGCCAGCAGCATGCTGAGCCTGCCTGACGCCCAGCAGGTGCAGTTGCAGCTAAATCGGTGCAAGCTGAACTCCTGCATCCTGGGCAGCAAGTCCTTCAGGGCTGGGGATGCCACCCCTCAGCAGCCCTTCCGCCAGCATCCCCTTCACTTCTTGGGGGGCTCCCGCAAGGAGACTGCTGCCTCTTGGAGGCCCAGGAGAGGCAGAGATTCCCCAGTGCAGGCAGTGAGGCATCAGGGACTGGGGAAGTGGCCGTGCAGTGCAGGGCAGAGGGAGCTGGGCACCAGGGCAGGATGGAAACTCTGGGAAGTAGCCCTGGTGCTGGTGGCAGGGCCCTGCTGCGGGAGGCGAAGCAGGCACACGGCACAGTCGGAGCGGGCAAGATGCACCAGGCACGGCGGCAGCTCTGTGCTCTGGATGGGAGATGCTGATCCCCACACTGCCCACGATCCTGGCTGCTACAGCCCTGGTGCTGCCCAGCCCGCCCCGCACGCGGGACCCACACCAAGAGGAGGTGAGAGCTGGGCCTGATCCTGGACCCCTTTCATGCTTCGGCCACCATTTCAGAGGACATGTTTCCATGCTGATGACAGGTTCGTCTCGATAACTGTCCAGAGCAGTGCAGACTGATGCACGTTCATTTACATCATCTGAGTCAGATGCCATCAACAGAAGGTTGATTTTCTTTTTTGGTGGTTCGGGTTCTGTAGTTTCTGAATCGGAGTGTTGCTCTTTTAAGACTTCTGACAGCACTTCAGATTCTTAAACCTTGGGTCGAGTGCTGTAGCTATCTTTAGTAATCTTATATTGGTACCTTCTTTGCGTTTTGTCAAATCTGCAGTGAAAGTGTTCTTAAAACGAACATGTGCTGGGTCCTCACTGAGACTGCTATACCATGAAATATATGGCAGAATGCATATAAAACAGAGCAGGGGACATACAATTCTCCCCCAAGGAGTTCAGTCACAAATTTAATTAATGCATTATTTTTTTAACGAGCATCATCAACATGGAACCATGTCCTCTGGAATGGTGGTCAAAGCATGAAAGGGTATAGAAATATTTAGCATATCTGGCAATGGTGCCATGGGAACACCTGTTCTCACTTTGGGGTGACATTGTAAATAAGCAGGCAGCATTATCTCCTGTAAACATAAACAAACTTGTCTGTCTTAGTAATTGGCTGAACAAGAAGTAGGTCTGAGTGGATTTGTAGTCTCTAAAGTTTTACATTGTTTTGGTTTTGAGTGCAGTTATGTAACAAAAAAAATGTACATTTGTAAGCTGCACTTTCACGATAAAGAGATTGCATTACAGTACATGTCTGAGGTAAATTGAAAAATACTATTTCTTTTGTTTCTTTTTTACAGTGCAAATATTAGTAATACAAATAATAATATAAAGTGAACACTGTACACTTTGTATTCTGTGTTGTAATTGAAATCAATATATTTGAAAATGTAGAAAAACATCCCAAAATATTTAATACATTTCAATTGGTATTCTATTGCTTAACAGTGCGCTTAAAACTGCGATTAATCATGATCGCTTTTTTAATTGTGATTAATTTTTTTGAGTTAATTGCATGAGTTAACTGCGATTAATAGACAGCCCTAAAAAATACTAATATGAAGTGAGCACTGTACACTTTTCTGTGTTGTAATTGAAATCAATATATTTAATAATGTAGAAAAACATCCACAAATATTTATAATAAATGTAAATTGGTTTTCTATTATTAACGAGTGCAATTAAAACTGATTAATCGCGATTAATTTTTTTAATCAAGTTAATTTGTTTTGAGTTAATTATGTGAGTTAACTGCAATTGACAGTCCTAAAAAAAAGCCCAACCTTGAACTTCATGTGAAAAGTTGTTTAAACTTAACTTTACAGAACTGATTTACCTTAAACACCTAGTGTTTGTGTCTGTGTGATATATACATCCATTGGACATATACATTTCTTTTGTATCTTAAGCACTAGGACTACAAAATAATGAACTTGTATATGCTCTCTTATCACCTATCCCCCACACAAACATGTGTCTTGTGGGTGAATGGTACATGGAGATAAGTGTGATGCTAAAATGGTTACCTTTATAAAGAAAAACATAGCGCAACTATTTAACTCACTACTCACCAGCAAAATAAATTGAAATGCATCAGATTTAATCCTCTGAATAAATGGTGCAGGGAAATAAACATAAAGAACCAAGCAGCATGGTGAATCAGTGCATTATGTCTGTTTGAAGGATGGGATAAAAGCACTTTGTAATATTTGGCCTCTACATCTAGATATTCATAAGTCATTTGAGGGGAAATAAAAAGGGAATTTGAAGCTGTATCAATTCCTGTGGTTGCAAAGCATCTGGATAATGCTGGGAAGAACAATAACCAAGAACTGGAACAACAACAAAAGCAAATATTGAGCTCTAAGGCAGTGTTTCTCAACCTTTTTGTGCTCATGACCCCCTTTGGACCTAAATGAAAAATTGTGACCCCCTACTAAGATTTGAAAAGGTAGGGGGATGAAGCCGCCTGAGCGGGTTTGGGACTGAAGCAGCTGGAGACCCACCGCCCAGGGCTGAATCTCCGGAGCCCCGCCACCCGGAGCTGACAGCCCAAACCCATGACCCCTCTAAACCCATCTTCCAATCGCCAGGTTGGGAAACACTGTTCTAAGGCAATCAACACAGAGTTTCCTACAGTTGGCTCTGAAAAGGACAAACAGGCTAAGCTGTAGGTTTAAAAATTGTGCTGGGCAGATTCACCATTGTGTAGTGCAGTTTGATGCCACTGTAACTCCATTGATTTCAGTGGTGGTACCCCAGGACTAGTGTATGGAGTAATGTAATGCTGACTCAGACCCACTGGTTTTACACTATTGTAAACGCTGCTGACTTAATGGGGTTACTCCTGACAGATATTGGTGTAAGTGAGATCAGAATCAGGCCACTAGAATCACAATATCCAATCTTGATACAGTCTTCTTAGCCCTTCATCTTCTCCAGATAGTGTAGATAAATCAAGAATCATGTTGTTACAGATACGTGTACACTGCAAAAAAACAACAACCCACCAAACACATGGCAGTAAGTCTCAGAGCCCGGGTCTACAGACTTAGGCTCACGGGGCTTGCGGCATGTGTGAAAAATAGCCATGTAGACATTCCTGCCTGGGCTCTGAAACCTGGTGAAGGGGGTGGGTCTCAGAGCCCAAGCAAGAACATCTACATGGCTATTTTTAGCACCGTAGCATGAGCCCCTTGCACCTGAGTCTGTAGACCTGGGTTCTGAGACCCACTACCTTGTTTTTTTGCTGTGGGGTTTCTTTGCATTGGAGATGTGCTCTTAGAGACTCTAAACACTCAGGGCCATATTCTGCCTGCTGCTTTAGTGATGTGTAGAGGCCGTAAAGGAGCTTCAACAGAGAATTCCCCTTGTGTAGGAGCAATGTAGGGCAGACATACACAACTCCCAAGCTGGCTCCTCTCTGAAGCTCCTGGCCTGATGTGCAAATGATGTTACAGGGGCAGCAGGCAGGGCAAACCTGTCCAGGTATTCTGAGCTGCCCACTGAAAGGAATAGACCAGCACCCTTCTTGTTTTGTATGGACATCAAAGGTCTTATGGAACTCTTTATGAGAAATGGGCTTGTCCTGGTGCCCTTGTCAGAATTGCCTCTCGCTCACGGCTGTGCAGCACGTTGGCTGCTTACCTCTACCCCTGAGGCTATTGTATTTCAACGGTGTTGTAAGAACTGTATGTGGCTTTGGGATCTTTTGGCATTAAAAGGTGCTTTATACATTTAACTTTTTATATTTATTGTATTATATCTTGCGATGCCAGATTCCTGTCACTTGCCTTTTAGTACCTACCAGCAACCTGCTAATATTCAACTGAGTGCGTGCCCAAAAAAACTGCCTCTCTAAAGCAGAAGTCACTGGGTTCAATAAAACACCATTATTTACACGTTCTGTTAGCGGGTTTTACAGCCTTCTTAATAAAGTGTGTGAACAAATATAAGGTTACAGAGTTAACATTCAATCTGGCATTTATAGTTAGACGTGAAACTGCAGGTCTCCTTTAAAAGAGAAGTGGGGGGGGGGCAGAGGGGAACACTCTGATTTGTATATTAGGAAAGCAGTTGGCTCCTTTTCAGAAAGGAAATCTAAATTCATATTGAGTGTCATTTGGGCATCTGATCCAAAAGTTTAGTAACACATCTAGCCAAGCCACAGAACGTTTTCACATCTGGATCTGCCCCACTTGCTAAACTGCTTGAGTCTGTAGAGAAATCCAGAATACACTGTGCTTTATTATTATAAAAGAATGTAAAGTTATATAACCAAAAGTGAAAGCCCATATTGTGGAATATTTCTGAAAGAACAACATGTTACAACTGCACTTTTTAAACAAGGCTTGAATTTAGCAGAGAATATGGGCTCAACAGGTCTGCATCTGTCAATAATTTGCTTTACGTAATAGGCAGAGAGAAGAGACGCCTGCCAGACGGCTTTAAAAATTAAAATCACACACGTAGAGCTGGAATAGTTTTCTAAGCTACAAAACAGAGATGGGGCCCAAGCTACAAATGTCACATCTGGATTGTTCAAAAGTTTGGGGGTGTTTTGAGCTGGGGACTTGGCCCCCGCTCTGCCTAGAAGCAATTTTAAAGGTGTGTTTGGGGAAATTAGGATTGTGCCTTTGTTTATGATGTATAAAGAAGGCCTGAAAGAATTTTTAAAATGTAATAAATGGCAGTTTTGCTTGGGGGTTCCATAGAAATTTCAGCAATGTCAAGTCTGGTTTATGCTGTGTGACAAAGTTCCTCCTCTATCTTGGTGGGTCCTGCACTTATTGGCGGATTTTCTTGCCTCAGAGATTCACCATGTGGGTTGGGGAACAGCCCAGAGACCTTCCCCTCTGGAAGAACCCACAGTCCAGGTCAATTGGGAGGTTTGGGAGGAACATGGGCCCGCCCTCTACTCCGGGTTCCAGCCCAGGGCCCTGTGGACTGCAGCTGTCTATAGTGCCTCCTGTAACAGCTGTATGACAGCTACAACTCCCTGGGCTACTTCCCCATGGCCTCCTCCAAACACCTTCCTTATTCTCACCACAGGACCTTCCTCCTGGTGTCTGATAACGCTTGTGCTCCTCAGTCCTCCAGCAGCACACCCTCTCACTCTCAGCTCCTTGCACCTCTTGCTCCCAGCTCCTCACACTCGCACCACAAACTGAAGTGAGCTCCTTTTAAAACCCAGGTGCCCTGATTAGCCTGCCTTAATTGATTCTAGAAACCTCTTCTTAATTGGCTCCAGGTGTCCTAATTAGCCTGCCTGCCTTAACTGGTTCTAGCAGGTTCCTGATTACTCTAGTGCAGCCCCTGCTCTGGTCACTCAGGGAACAGAAAACTACTCATCCAGTGACCAGTATATTTGCCCTCTACCAGGCTCCTGTACCCCACTGGTCTGGGTCTGTCACAGCTGATTTTGCTGGAGAACGTTTTGGGGCTCTGAGATGCGTAATGCGAGCTCTCTCACTCCTTAACTGAAGGGGAAGGGCTGCCTGAATCTTTGACAATGAGATTGTCCAACTGTTGTAACTAAGTAGGTGTTATCTAGAAATGAAAAGTTTTACACATTCTGAATAAAAGCCACAGTTCACCTCAACCAGTCAGTTTTCAGTCCCTCAGGGCTCGTCTACACTTGAAATGCGCAGATACTATGTACACCAATGGGAGGGGTTCTCCTGTCAGCAAAGTTAATCCACCTCCCTGAGAGGCAGGACTTAGATCGATAGATGAATTCTTCCATCAACCTAGCGCTGTCTATACATGGGGCTAGGTTGGTATAGCTACATCCATAGGCGCTGTCTCTGTGGGTGCTCCAGGGCTGGAGCACCCACGGAAAAAAATTAGAGAGTGCTTAGCACCCACTGGCATCCAAGTTCTTCTGTTGACCTAGCTACCACCTCTGAGGGAGGTGGATTTCCTAATTTGTGGAGAACCCCTCCCGTTGGCATAGGTAGTGTCTACACTGAAGTGCTACAGCAACACAGCTGCAGTGCGGCTGTAGCGTTACAAGTGTAGATAAGCACAAAGGGTGGTGTAGTGGTTAGGACCCTAGCCTAGAATTTGGCAGACTAGTCCCTGCTCTACCTCAGACTTCCTGTGTGACCATGGACAAGTCATTTAGCTTCTCTGCGTCACAGTACTTCCCTACTTCACAGAGGTGTGGTGAGGATAAATACATTAAACACTGTGAGGTGTTCAGATATTATATAATGGGACCATATAAGCACCTAAGATAGTTATAGCTTGAGTGTTCCCTTAGCTCAACTCTAACTCACCCTCCATCCACACTCCTAAATCCCTCAGTCATGTCATGTGTTGGCTGAAATAAAGCCAGTCAGTGTAGTTCTGCAACCATTCACAAAGTTCCAGGATAAGACATACCCTGAATTTCTAATGTAAAAGGCGAGAGAGGGAGAGGAGACCCCCTTTTGATCTTTTCAGGGCTCCTTTGTACATCATAAAGGAAAATGTACAAGCCTATCTATTTTGTTCCATTGCAGTTCCCCTTTATTATGCTGCAGCCTTGCACCTCACATTTGATTTTGGCTTTTCATAGTTCATTAGCTAATCCCAGTTGTTCCTCTCATTTATTTGGTATGAAAAAAAGCCCCTGAATTCCATAAATGAAGAATGAGTCCGGCTGACATTCCTCCGTATAATAATGCCTTCCATTTCTCTAGCACAATTAATCAACAAGGATCCCAAAGTTCTTAGGTTGTGGACTGCCTTCTGCTTTCCAATATGCAGCTTCCCTTAAGTGAATGTGTCCCGAGGGCATATTTGTGGCGGTTTTTGTACAGAGATCCCTTAGCTGCATTTCAGGCAATCTGGCCATAGGCAGTCTCTGTGGTGGGAAATGCAGTAGCCGTTCTATGCCATCAACATTATACAAAGGATGGGAAGTGAGAAATATCTCATCAAACTAAAACTACAGAGAAAACTGAGAAAGAAAGAAAAACACGAGTTAGAATTTAGCCAGTTAACACCCCTATTCCTGTGAAAAGTGACATAACAGTAATGGTTACAAGTGGCCACATCCTTAGCATTACGTTTCATCCAGAAGAAGGTACTTCCATCACTACAGTGCTTGCTAGCATTGGAGCTAGAAAAAAACGAGCGAGGTGAACAAATAATTTTGAATAATATTTTTTTATGACTCTAATCACCTTTTTTTGGTTAGTGAATCTTTTTTTCAAATGTATCTGTGATATTCATAAGTATTCACCAAATATTTTCAATGAGTAATTCTCAGCCTATGGGTCTTTTGTGAATCATTTGCTTACACTGTTTGCTATTCAGTATTCATGTTGTGTGTTTGGCATCTAAGGCTCTGTCTTCACTGCAGAAAAAGGAAGTGCGACGCAGTCAACTCTATTCCCCACTACCTGGGGTTTACTTTGGGTATGTCTACACTACGAGAGTAGTTCGATTTTACTTAAATTGAATTAGTGGAACCGATATTACAAATTCAAACGTGTGCATCCACACTACGAACAGTAATTCGACTTTGTGCGTCCACACTAACGGGCCAAGCGTCGACATTGGAAGCGGTGCACTGTGGGCAGCTATCCCACAGTTCCCGCAGTCCCCGCTGCCCATTGGAATTCTGGGTCGAGCCCCCAATGCCTAGTGGGGAAAAAAATGTGTTGAGGGTGGTTTTGGGTAACTGTCGTCATCCAACCATCACTCCCGCCCTCCCTCCCTGAAAGCGCCGGGGGGAAATCAGTTCGCACACTTTTCTGGTGAGTGACAGCGCGGACGCCACAGCACTGCGAGCATGGAGCCCGCTGCGACCATCGCTGCAGTTATGGCCGTTGTCAACACCTCGCACCTTATCATCCACCTTTTTCAGAGGCAGATGCTGAGAAATCGGGCGAGGAGGCTATGGCAGCGCGGTGAGGACATTAAGTCTGAGAGTGGCACAGACCTCTCGCAAAGCACGGGACCCCGCGCCGTGGACATCATGGTGGCAATGAGTCATGTTGATGCTGTGGAACGGCGATTCTGGGCCCGGGAAACGGCGATGGTGGGACCGCATAGTGCTGCAGGTCTGGGATGAATCACAGTGGCTGCAAAACTTTCGGATGTGTAAGGGAACTTTCCTGGAACTTTGTGAGTTGCTGTCCCCTGCCCTGAAGCGCAAGGACACCCGGATGTGAGCAGCCCTGACTGTCCAGAAGCGAGTAGCCATAGCCCTCTGGAAGCTTGCAACGCCAGACAGCTACCGGTCAGTCGCGAACCACTTTGGCGTGGGCAAATCTACCGTGGGGGTTGCTGTGATGCAAGTAGCCAACGCAATCGTTGAGCTACTGCTCTCAAAGGTAGTGACCCTGGGAAACGTGCAGGTCATCATAGATGGCTTCGCTGCGATGGGATTCCCAAACTGCGGTGGGGCTATAGATGGAACTCACATCCCTATCCTGGGACCGGAGCACCAGGCCAGCCAGTACATTAACAGAAAGGGCTACTTTTCAATGGTGCTGCAAGCACTGGTGGACCATAGGGGACATTTTACCAACATCAACGTCGGATGGCTAGGCAAGGTTCATGACGCTCGTGTTTTCAGGAACTCTGGTCTGTTTAGACGGCTGCAGGAAGGTATTTACTTCCCGGACCACAGAATAACTGTTGGGGGTGTGGAGATGCCTATAGTGATCCTCGGGGACCCAGCCTACCCGCTAATGCCCTGGCTCATGAAGCCCTATACAGGCGCCCTGGACAGTGAAAAAGAACTCTTCAACTACCGGCTGAGCAAGTGCAGAATGGTGGTGGAGTGTGCTTTTGGACGTCTCAAGGAGAGATGGAGAAGCTTACTGACTCGCTCTGATCTCAGCAAAACCAATATCCCCATTGTTATTGCAGCTTGCTGCGTGCTCCACAATCTCTGTGAGAGCAAGGGGGAGACGTTTATGGCGGGGTGGGAGGTTGAGGCACATTGCCTGGCTGCTGATTACGCCCAGACAGACAGCCGGGCGATTAGAAGAGCCCAGCAGGACGCGCTGTGCATCCGGGAGGCTTTGAAAGCTAGGTTCCACAGTGAGCAGGGTAACCTGTGACTATTAAGTTTGTTTAAAGAGAAGCTGAACCTGCCATGGTTTCTTTGCCCAGTTAATGTTGACAATCCTCTCTAGTTACATACCCCCTTCACCCCGTTTCCCCCCTTCCAACACACCTTTAAAAATAAAATAAATGGAACTTTGTTCATTAACACCGTTTTCTTTATTAAGGGTTTCGTGGTAAAGGGTTGAAACTGGGACGCAGACTGTGGTGGGGAGCGGGTGTAGTGATGGAAAGGACGCTTCTAAACTCGAGGAATGACAGGCTCCTGCTCCTAGAGCGGTCCGCAGTGATGGACTGGTTGTTTCAACGGAGCCTGCCACCCCTCCTTTTTGGGACTCTGTGTGTGGGGGCTATGTGACTTTGTGGCGGGAGAGGACGGTTACAGATCCCCTGCTGCGTGGCTCTGTCATCCAGGCTAAGGACCGCTGCATAAGATCTGTAAGCGCCCTCCCCCGCCACAAACTCACATAGCCCCCCCACACAGAACATGAAAACCACCTCCCAGACTGACCAGGGTGCCTAGTGACTGCAATGTGTGTGTGACCTGCTGCTGAACCTGCCTCTGTGTCTGTACCCTGGTAAAGGTGACTGTCCTCTCCAATTCCCAACCCCCTTCCCCCCCTTCAGACACACTCTCCTCTAAAAGAACCTGACGGAAACAGTAATTAAAAGAAACGTATTTTTTTATTAACAACTGCAGAGGTAGGGGATGACACTGGGACGGGGGCTTGGGTGAGGTGCTTTTGGACTGAAGGAAAGGACTTATCAAAACTTTGGGAATGAGAGCCGTCTGGTACTTGAGCAGTCTGCAGGGGTGGAGTGACTGTTTTCACGGCCCCTGCCGCCCCTCCTTCTTGGGACTTTGGGTGAGGGGGGGATGGGACTTTGTGGCGGGGGAGGGCAGTTAGAGATAGACTGCAGCGGGGCTCTGTCCTCCTGCCTCCAGTCCTGCAGAACATCTACAAGGCGCCGGAGCGTGTCCGTTTGCTCCCTCATTAGTCCAAGCAGCGTTTGAGTCGCCTGCTGGTCTTCCTGCCGCCACCTGTCCTCCCGTTCGCTGTGTGATCGCTGGTATTGCGACATGCTCTCCCTCCACTGGGTCTGCGGTGCCGTCTAGGCTCGGGAGCAGCCCATAAGTTCGGAGAACATCTCGTCCCGTGTCCTTCTCTTACGGCGCCTAATCTGCGCCAGCCTCTGGGAGGGGGATGCCGGGGTAGGTCGGGAGACATTCGCAGCTGTGGGATGGGAAAAAGGGAGTGAATTCCTCACAAAGATACATTTTTGTGAACAATGAACATAGTCTTTCTCTGTGAACAAGACCATGCACAGCACCTATCACATGCGCACTCAGGACAAGATCGAATTTTCGGCCTTCCCATTCACTGCCTGGGGTCTTGGAGTACAGATCACACAAGCGGGGCAGGACAGCGGACTTCGGGTAGCAGGCGGAATGGTAAGCCGTAGACTTTTGGCTCCTGAAAGCTCAATTTATAGCAGTGCCCTCCTTTCACGTTCAAAGCAATGCCCCTAGCGTTGGCCAGTTCCTGCTGCCGGCAATCCGGCCAGCATGAACTCTGCCCCTGTCCCACCCCCCTCACGGCTGTCCCCGGGAAAGATCCCTGTATGCTGCCCCTCTCCCGCCTCCACCGCGTGGCTGTAAACCGCCGGTTACACTTATGTAAAGAAACAGGCAATCAGTCCCAATACTAACATTCCCCTAATTTAAAGCAGGTCACCATGAGTGATATCACTCTGATGAGGATTTCGGACACTGAGAAAGACCACATGCTGCGTGAATGCCAGCAAAAACCAGGGCCGTATGCGGCCATGCTGTGCGAGGCACTGATCCCAGAGTACTTGCTGATAGCCTGGCGCGGAAAAGTTTCCTACCATGGAGGACGCAATAAGGCCGCTCTCCCCAGGAACCTGATGCAAAGGCTTTCAAATTACCTCCAGGAGAGCTTCATGGAGATGTCCCAGGAGGATTTCAGCTCTATCCCCGGACATATTGACCTAATTTTCCAGTAGCTGCACTGGCAAGGACTAAAAAGTAGAGCGCCTAGGGCAAACTAATCATGAGAAACCAGACATTTTGAGATACTTTTGCAGTAGTTGCACTGGCAAGGACTAAAAAGTTAAGCGCCTAGGGCAAAGTAATCATGAAAAACCCATTGTTAATATTCCATTCCTGTTCTGTTCCAAATAAATGTTTACATGTTTAAAACACTTACCGACTGATCCTTCCCCTGATTCAGGGTCACGGTTAACGCCTTGGGAGGGTTGGTAGGGGATCTCCGTGAGGGTGATGAAGAGATCCTGGCTGTCGGGGAAATCAGCGTTGTAAGCGCTGTCGACTGCCTCGTCCTCCTCATCTCCTTCCTCATCTTCCCCATCCGCGAACATCTCCGAGGAAGCGGCTGTCGACAATACCCCATCGTCAGAGTCCACGGTCAGTGGTGGGGTAGTGGTGGCGGCCGCACCTAGAATGCAATGCAGTGCCTCGTAGAAACGGCATGTCTGGGGCTGGGATCCGGAGCATCCGTTTGCCGCTTTGGTCTTCTGGTAGCCTTGTCTCAGGTCCTTGATTTTCACGCGGCACTGCGTTGCATCCCGGCTGTATCCTCTCTCCGTCATGGCTTTGGAGATCTTCTCGTAGATCTTCGCATTCCGTTTTTTCGATCGCAGCTCCGAAAGCACGGACTCATCGCCCCACACAGCGATCAGATCCAAGACTTCCTGATCAGTCCATGCTGGGGCCCTCTTTCTATTCTGCGATTGCATGGTCACCTCTGCTGGAGAGCTCTGCATCGTTGCCAGTGCTGCTGAGCTCACCACGATGTCCAAACAGGAATTGAGATTCAAACTGGCCAGACAGGAAAAGGAATTCAAATTTTCCCGGGGCTTTTCCTGTGTGGCTGGTCAGAGCATCCGAGCTCGGACTGCTGTCCAGAGCGTCAACAGAGTGGTGCACTGTGGGATAGCTCCCGGAGCTATTAGCGTCGAATTCCATCCACACCTACCCAAATTCGACATGGCCATGTCGAATTTAGCGCTACTCCCCTCATCGGGGAGGAGTACAGAAATCGATTTAAAGAGACCTCTATGTCGAACTAAATAGCTTCGTTGTGTGGACGGGTGCAGGGTTAATTCGATTTAACGCTGCTAAATTCGACATAATCTCCTAGTGTAGACCAGGCCTTTGTCTAGTTACATCAAGATTAAAAACTAGTGTTTTCTCTCCACCAGGCTTGTACATGAGATAGATTAGCTGAATCTCTCAGATTAGCTGAAACCCACACCTTTGTTTGCAATGAAGACAATAGCCTTAGGACATGTCTATGCTGTCCCTCAGTTCAGACTGGGGGTGTGTGAATAGCAGTGCATTCCAAAGTGCTGTGCTGTAACTCCCCCATGTGGATGCTGGGGCTGCAAGCCAAAAGGTTCCTAGTTCGCATTCGAGTAATCCTTACGTGAACTCAACTAAGAACCCTTTTGTTCGCACCTGCAGCGTCCACATGGGGGGAGTTATGGCATTGCTTCTGCTCCCTAAATGGATGACTAAAACTTTTAAAACAGAAGGGCAATGAACAGTCAATAATTAAAGTGCTGAATACACAATTGTACTAAAATTCAGGAAAAAGTCAGGATGTGTGACCATTCCTCTCACACAAGTCTGGTCATCATCCGAATTCTCGCAAATACCTATGAGCCCAGTAGTCAGAGCAAACCAAACTCTTTGTTTGTATTCACAAAAATATTTGTGAATGCATTTGAATTTTTTTTACTATTTGACAAGTGTTGCCCAGCACGAGGCTGAGCATTGCTCAGTACAGATATGGAAAAGTATGCCACCTACTGTACGCCCTTTACCAATTCCTGTAGCTCCTTAGAGTTTCTCACCAGGCCTGATCCTCCTTAGCAAATGAAATCATACTCTGTGGCAACTCAGCATTATTCCATATTAAATCCAGAGAAGTTGTAAGTCCTTGTGGCAAGAGCCAAAAAATTCAGAAATAAGACTAAGGCTCTGCTAAAAATACTTGCAACTGTGTAAATTAAAAGTTTACTTCTTGAAAGTCCATGTCCTTTAAGAATTGAGTGTTCACGGACTAAGGTTATATTCAACATGAGTAAGGGTGACAGCATCTGGCTCTTAATCATCTCTGTTTAACGTAATAACTTCTTCAATGAAATAGTTTATTTCCTAGAAGAGGACTTAACAAGGAAATTAGCCTATGTTTTGGACTGGAGCATTGCACCGATAATGGCTTCCAGAAAGTTTGTGATTATCTCTTGCAGCCAGCCGAGCCATGTGGCTGTTCTTCATCAGTGATCCTTGAACTGTCTTCGGCGTTGGATACTATAGTCTTTAGGAATGTTTAGGGCAAATGTTGGTGTTGCTTGGAACTGCTCTATTTTGTTTCAAGACATCACTTGCATTCCATTACTATAATTTGGGTCTTGTTCTTTTTTGGAATCTTTGTTTTTTTACTATTTACACCACCCTTTTAAATCCACTGTTGGTAGTACAATGTCACTAATCACAACCATGCTGATGATTCTTAGCCTCACCTTTCACTTTCTACAGTGCAGCAACTGGGCTGGAGGAGAATGGCCTGTGTTGTAAGCTCAGCATCAGTCTTGCATGGTTCACAATAAACAAACTCAATATTTGTCTATCTGTCTCTTTAAACTCACAAACTAACACAAAAGATGACTTTATTCACAGTGTTTAATCCAGGGTCCTGACCTGGGTCTGGTCTAGTACTCCACTTCTGTCCCAGCTCCACTCAGCACTACCCTTTAGAAGAAGCAAGCAAGCCTTCTTACCCGGCCTGCTGGCTTGCTTTGGTCAGTATCTTCTCCTAGCCCTCCTAGACCTCTGGAGGACTAAGTCTTATTGGTAGCCCATCTTGAACCGGTTATCCTTAAGCAAGGGAGGGCCAAAGCATTGATTCCTCCAGCAGGGGGAAAAGAAGGCCTCACAGACCCATCACAAACATGTATACCTAAAACTCTCCTGACACTAAATTCCTTATTTAGGGCCTAATCTAAAATCCACTGAAGTTAATGGAAAAATTCTTATTAACATCAGTGGTTTTGGATTAGATCCTTAATGAAGACCAGACCTTGATGTCCCGTGGGATTATTTTATGAGCTTGTACACTGGTCACAACTACAGGGGAAGAATAGTGCTGTTACAGTCTGAAAACAACCACCTCCCAATTTAGAACATTTATCATTGTCTACACTTGAAACGTTATAGTCACAGCTGCGTTGCTGTAGTGCTTCAGGGTAGACACTACAGCTATGGGAGGGGTTCTCCTGTTGGCATAGGTAATCCACCTCCATGAGAGGTGGTAGCTAGGTATACGAAAGAATTCTTACATCAACCCAGCCCTGTCTACACTGGGGATTTGGGTCAGCTTAACTATATCTAGTGTAAACCAGCCCTTAATTATCTTTGCCAAGCTCTATTGAAAGAGTTGGTGGTCTCCATCCAGTTGCTAGCAGGCAGAAGTCCATTTCACAAATCCACTGTCCCAGGTGGCATCATTACTGGCCTCTCAGCAGAGAAGCCAAGTGCTGAATCAATATAGAAATTAAATGATCCTTTCAGGTCCCTCCAGATGAGAGTTGAAACTCCCAGGAGGTGGAGTACAGCAAGGAACCATGCACTGCTGCTGTCTATGCTACTCCTGTTCTTTACTAACATCTAAAAAGCTACATTTTTGTGTAAATGTGGAGCTTGTGAATGGTACCAGCTCAGCATTCCTGGACCATGAAGCCCTCTCTTTATTCACAGAATAGATAGAACACAAAAAATTACAGCATAAGCTTCCCCAGACCCACTGCACCAGACCTGGGGACACAACACAACATCTGCAGGGGTGAGGAAGTAGGTCACTCTTCATGCCATTCAGTCTTTAGCCTTTCTGCTTGTACTGCCCTCAAGTGCACAGCTAATGCCAAGCAATATTGGCTTTGTGATGTTGGCCTCTGTCCATTGGAAACAGACTGAAACCACCAAATATTTCTCAATATGCCACTGCCCAGCCATGAGATTGTAACAACTTTCAGTCTAGCATAGGGGTTCTCAAACTTTTTTTGCTGAGACCCTCTTTGAAACAATTTCAGGCTGTGATGACCCCTCTCCCAAAAAGTGATGGACCCCCCCTCCCCGTATACTATGCCACCCTTATTTCCGTGCTGCTGTTGGCGGCAGCACTGCCTTTGGAGCTGAGCGCCCGGCCAGCAGCCACTCTCGCGACCCCACCACAATAGTCTTATAACCCCCTTTTGGGTCAGGACTCGCAGCTTGAGAAATACTGAAAAAATAATTGAAAAACTTCAGCTGACCAAACCCTCCCCTGTTCTGTGCATACAGGAAGGAATTGATTTGCCAGAATTATTAAACCAACATATTTTGTAAGTACAATCATGTACACTAAAAAAACATCAAAACCCAGAGAGAAAAGTCCATAGAATTTAACAGCTATTAAACCAATAGGGTTTTATACAAATTGTTCTTAAAAACCTATAGAGTTGACTAGAGAATGAGATCCTTTCTATAGTATTTTTTTTAAACCTTCCCATAGAATTCTATACCAGGAATATTCAACTTCATAGAATGGTCCAAAAAGGGGAGAAAGCCTATAGAAAAGACATCATTTTCTATGAAATTAAATAGACCTTTAAAGTGTGTGGGCGGGGGGTGAAGTAGCAGCAGCTGCCACTTGGTCCCTGAAGAAAGGCCCCTGGGCCCCTCTCCAGATGATTTGCTGACAGGCTCCAATGAGGTCTGCATGCAGCTGGCCTAAAGCAGTGGCTCCCAAACTGAGGTCCATGGAGCACTTGTTGGTTGTGCACAGAGAGATCCCCAGTTACCTGATGCTGGCTCTCTTCCTCACTTCCCACTGCTGACTTGCATTAAAAGATGTTAAAAATACATTAAATACCTGCCTGATATTTTTCCCTGTATACAATTGCTGTATTTGCCACTGGGATGTTATGAAACAGTGAATGAGAGGAGAGGTGCTCATGAAACAATCTCTGTAAGATGCATTCCACACTATGAAAAAGTTTGAGAGCTCTAGACGTGGATAGCATGGGGTTTAAAGTGGGGGAAACAGAAGGATCTTTATAGCTCCAGCAGGAATGTAGAAGAGTTCCCTGGTTTAAAAATAATAATAATAAAGCCTGCAAAAACTGGCAGTTTCCACTTAGGCCTGGTGTTATGTGATCCTTCCTCTCCTTGATGGATGGATACTATGTTCCACCTTCAAAAAACATCCATTTCAGTGTAAGAGGGCTGATGTTTGTTCTGTTTTTTTCTGAAGTGGTTTGAAGCTGTGCCCAGTTTGGTGCCTCTGATGAAAATCCTCATACTGCCACACTCCCTTGAGAAGACCTGGATGGCATCTAATTTGTTCTAAGATCCAAGTGAAGCAGTTTATTTGAACAGGTTTTTCCCCTTTTACTTTGATGTGTTCTTCCTTTTATGCTGGTTGGTCCCTGACAGCTTTTCCTAAAGATGGACTGATTTGTGTGCATATCCACCTGGAGCAGACGAAAGTATTTAGGGTTCTGACTGAGATCAATGATTTAGCTGCAGTTCACTGGGGTCCCAACTTCCAAACATGAGTGTCCAAAATTTAGGCTGCTTGCATTACAGGGCCACATGGGGCATATCTAACACAAGTCTGTCTATCAAAGCTGGGAGACACGCTCCCAGCTGCAATGCAGACATACACTTAGTGCCTCAGAGATGGCTATCTTGCCTTGATACAGGAGTCAAACTCTCTCAACTACTGTAATCCAACAATAGAGATTTATTTCCTTGTTTTGTTCACCACCACAGCACATGAAAGGTTAAATTAACATCAGTGGTGTTGTGCCTGCTTATGCCAAGGATGAATTTAGCTTGGAGGTATCAAATTTAGGTTCAGATAACAAAAGATTCTCAGCTGATCTTAAAGATGACCTGGACATTATATATATATATATATATATATATTAGGCTTGGGCCATTTTTTGTTTCTTTATGATCAATAATGAAGCCTAAAAAGGTTTTGCCTAAGAAAAAAATAGCTTTCTTTTTGTATTAGAAATTCAACTGTTGTGTACCTTGCAAGAGACTGGGGAATATGTGAAATGTTGACAATACAAAAGACAAAAAAACCTCACAAAACCCTGATGGCTGAGCAAGTGAGAGGGGAAAGGATTTTTAGCCACTGTTTAAAACTTGGGTATTTCATGGTTATTGTTAAGGCCTATTTAACTACATTCCCTAATGAACACTTTGGAGAAAGCTTTGCTAAGGATCCCATCTCTTTAGCTTGCAATACACATCTCCTGAAACCTCTGAGAGACTCTCCAGCAAAACCGGGAAGAACAGAGTTGCTATTCCAGATATTTCAAAGAGCATTTATTTTAAAAAATGTGGAATAAAAATCCCTTTCAAAAACAAACAAGCCAAACCACCCAAATCTTCTTTATGCAACATAAAGGAGCAAAAAGAGTTACACCCTTTTTAGCTCCTCTTGACCTGCTATGCCAATATGCAGAGTGAGAAGAAGTCTCTCATATCTCAGATCCCAAACTTCCTTTCAGTCTTCTCCTATCTAAAATCAGCTTTCAGCCATATTCTGTCTTGCCCATCTAACAACTCCTGATGTCATTTATACCAGCTTAAATTCAGAATGACTCCAGTGAGGGGATTATAAACAGGTTAGGTGCCTAGAAGAGTTCATTCACGGCAAGGCCATTGCTGAGATCAGTGGAGTTACTCTGGATTTACACTGGTATAAATGAGGACAGAATCTGGCCCCATTCTCCACATCAGCCTCATCCATGTTAATGACAAGTTCAGTGGGGATGGCAGCTCCCTGCATCTGGATGCTCTGCTGACATAAAACAGAAGTTCAACTTCAAGAGCCTCTGTCAGTCTGTGTGTTTTGCATGCAGCTCTGGTCCCTTTCCTCATGTCTGCACTCTCTGATCTATTCAGCAGCTGCCAAACCCTTGCTTAGAAAAAGTCAAATAGTCTCCATGCTCTCTCAGTAAAGCCTGTTACAACACAGCTGCTCCAGTAGCTTCCCTTGTATCTACCATAGCACTAGAAAGGCTTAGAGCATTTTATCAAACTTCTAATTCCTTAAATAGCAGATGAGGTTGATCTGATTGTTTCTGTTCCAACTCCATGGTCATAGCTGTTGTTTGATGTTGGCACATCGCTTTCAAGATGAGCTGTGTGACATTTAAAAAAAAAATTCATGTCACCGTATTTGCTGTTCTCTCTGGGGTAATTTCATGGCCCTAGAAGCTTCCCGTTTTGCTCCTTTTCCCACTGAATCATGCAAAACTGCAACAAGCCACTTCTACTCATGGCATTTCAAGCAGGAACAGCACACAGCTGGGTTTGGTTTTTGTAAATGAAACTCCTGAATATAAGTTCATGAAGCTTTGCAAAGAAGTGAATGTGGATCAAATCACCATCACAGAATGCATCAGTCTCATAGGTGCGGGATCTAGGGGTGCGGGGGGTGCTGCAGCACCCCCAGATTTTATGCAGGGCCCTGGCCATCAGCCCCGCGCCCAGGGCTCCACTCCTAGGTCTGGGGCTCGGGGCTCAGCTGTCAGCCCCATGTCCCGCTCCCTGGCTGTTGGCCCCGTGCATGGGCCTCCATGCCCAGCGCCCCGCTCCCGGCCCTGCACCTGGGGCCCCGCACCCAGGACTCCGCTCCCGGCCCTGCGCCCAGAGCTCGGGTCACAGCCACTGGCCCTGTGCGTGCCCCGCTCCCCGGCTGCTGGCCCTGTGCCTGGAACCCTGTGCCCAGGGCTCTGCTCCTGGAGTCCCAGCCGCTGGCCCTGTTCCCCATCCCTCTCCCTGCTCCTGGGTCTCCGGTCCCGGGGCCCTGCTCCCAGCCCCGCGGCTGGGGCTCTGCTCCCAGAGTCCTGGCCACCGGCCCTGCCGCCAGGGCTCTGCTCCTGGCCCCGCATGCAGGGTCCCGGCTGCCGGCCCCATGCCTGGGTCTCTACTGACCCTGTGCTCTCCCGCAGCTGTGGCCCCAGCCTTGGCCCCCTTACCTCTGTCCGGATCCCACCCTCCTGGAAACATGGTCCTGCTCCCAGCCCCAGCTCTGGAGGATTTGGAGGGGGGGCACGGACAAGGGTAAGGGGGAGCATGAGGTAAAAAGTAAAAACTGCTTTCAGCACCCCCCCTATTAAAAATGTTCCAGCACCACTTATCAGTCTTGCTGTCTCAAACCATGAATGCAGGGGAGAGAGCTGGACAACCACTTATCTGGCCTTTTCCATCTCTAATTTCTGTGACTGATACCATCTCCTTAGTGTATGTAGCAGATTATACCCGACAGACTGGATCTCAGATCTTCTGAGCTCCACTTGTCCCAGGACCACAGCAGAATGGGGGGAAAGGAATCTATATTTCATTTGTACAATCCACTGATCCTAGGTCCAACTGGAGCCAATTTGGCCCCTAGCACAGGTAAAAGCAGCCTATAAGACATACCACTTATATTTCTTTAATACAATAAAAACAAAGACATTTCCAAGTTACAAAGCTTTCAGTTACAATTACATGATTTTGTATATCCCTTATACAAAATCATAATAAGATCATTACAATTAAGAAACCTAAGCCTTAGAAAGAACGGAAATGACCAATTAAAATTACTTACATAAATATTCTCTTGGCCCTACCATTCATACATTACTGTACACAATACCGATATGTGAACATTCACCCTTACACATTTTGTTAGCCACCTTAATTCTGACCCACTACACATACTGGGGACCTCTTTCCATATCTGCCTCACTGTCTATATAGTTTACATAGTCAGAGACATACACTAACCTATCCCACCAAATTCTGAGGACAAAATACATTTTCAGGCTGTACCAGCCCCAATTCAGCAAAACACATAAGCATCTTTTTAATTTTAAACACGAATAGTTCCACTGAAGTATGCACATGTTTAAAGTCCAACAGATGCTGAAGTACTTTGCTGAATGCAGACTTGAATAGAATAGGTGCCTAGAAGAGTTCAGGAATCACACAGACAGAAACACAACCCAACAGATTTTCAGAGGGCCACTCCCTTTGTAAAATGATATGCTAATAAAAATGTGAAGATTAATTAGGCCAAGATTTCCACAAGTGACCATGACTTCGGGCACCTCCATTTTTGGATGCCCAACTTGAAGCCCCTCTAGCAGTACGTCTACACTCATACGTGCTGGAACTAGGGGTGCTGGAGGTGCGGCTGCACCCCCTGTTTGAAGTAGTAATAACAACCCAAATACATAGTTTCTGAGTTCAGCACCCCCACTACAAAAATCGTTCCATCGCCCCTGTCTACACTGCATTTTAAAACCCATGGCAGCGAGTCTCGGAGCCTGGGTCTACAGACTCAGGCTTGTGGGGCTTGCACTACAGCGCTAAAAATAGCAGTGTAGATGCTTGGGCATGCGCTGGAGCACAGCCTCTGAGGCCTACCCCTCTCCCTGGGCTTCAGAGCCCAAGCTCAGCCCAAGCCATGTCTACCAGCTGTTTTTAGCAACGTAGCATGAGCCGCGCAAGTCCATCTGTAGGCGTGGGCTTTGACAGTCGCTGCCAGGGGTTTTTAAACGCAGTGTAGACGTACCCTACAGGTTGGTGCTCAGCACTTTCTGAAAAGCAGATCCGTTGCAGTATCTCAAGTTGAGCATCCATATAGTGCGGTGCCCCAAATCTGTCTCTTTTGAAAATCTTGGCCCTCCAAAATTGGTTCCCTGACAACACTAAATGCTGTAAACAATTGTCAGTCAGATTTTTGCTGACTGGCTCAGAGAGCTCCCACAAGGTGCAGCCTCTTTCCTTGCTGAGGAAAATGGAGAAAAGCATTTGCTCACTCTCCTGAGCACCTGGGATAGACTCCACCAAGAAGGAAGCATGAGAAATATCATGTTCCTTCCACTGTGTGACAATAAAGTTAAATTAAAAAAAAAAAAAAGCTGCCTTGACATGTTGACAGATATTCAGGTTGTGCATTTTGTGTCCAAATTTGAAAAAATATCCCTTGAGACAAATGGTTGGGGAGGAAGATCTGCCTTTTCATTAAAGCAAAAGGAAATTGGAGTATTTCTTAAGAGTCAAATATTTCATATAGCCTTATTTTCAGAGGGATGAATAGTGCTTTTGCTGAGCACCTTTTGGTATTTGGCCTTGTACCAGTGCACTGTTTGCAGAACACTTTCTGCACCTCCTGTAGCTACAATACAGAACCACTTTTCCCCGTAGCTTGTTGTTAGCAATTGTTAAAAGCTGCATCTTGGAGACGTCAAGATAGCATATTCAACAGCTTGTGCCAGTATCTCATGTTGGCTTGTTCACTAATGGTGTCTACATTAGGCTGCCTGGGGAATGGCTCTTCCTGGGCATTCTGCCAGTCTTTGACAATCACTGTAGGAATGACAGCTCTCCTCCAGCAATAGAAGTTGAACATCAAACGTAATAGCAGCCAAATATAAGTGCAGACTGGTTTTATGCTGAGTGCTTGGTTGTACAGAGCAGGATCATAATACTGCTCTAGTACTGATATGCAGATGTTATATATGAAGCACTGCATGTGTATACCACGCTTAACAAAATAATTAAGAAAACCTGGCCGTTGCTTGAAGGGAGTCTTAGTTGTATAAATATGTGGCCAGGTTCATCACTACACTGGCTGCTTTGCACTGCTCCAGTGTTGTAGCCATGAACCTGGTGCAAATGACCAGTGAAATGAAGTTGACGGTGCTTTGCATCACCAGAGCAGCACAAAGCAGCCAGAACATGCTGGTGAATGTGACCCATAATATACGGAGTTATGATGCAAATACAAGAGGAGAAGAAGCAATGGTCTGTAGATCAATTTGTTTAGGTATTGGGTTTTAATAGACTCATAGATGATGGATATGAAGAAGGGCACTTGGCATGGAGAAGGTTTAAAATTCTGCTCTCAGAATAGTTCAACCCCATTGTCTTCCATGGATTTAACCCAGTTTAACAGAAGAGGAACAATTGACAGTGGAAGCTTAAAAATATTTCTTAATATGAAAACAGATCCTGACAGCCACCTATCTATTCTGTGGAATTTACAAGGCATCGATCACCTTGTTCTCTGAGCACCAGATGAAATTATAGAAAGCAGAAGAGTCCAAACCAACTGCGTTTTTCTCTTTCTGGCACTCCACTATCACAGCGGTATGTGAACTGAGTCCTAAATAAGATAATGGCTGTAGACATCCCCGTCCTGTTCAGGAAACAGGAGTAATTACTGAGGCGGACAGATGGATGCAGGAAGTGTGGCTAGCACCCTAAATTTAAGCACAATAGCATAGGTATTTGGTAAGGTACCAGCTGTTCTGAAATGCTGATCAGTTGGTTTTTATAGTAGGAGGTGTTGGATCCAGAATGGGATTCACCATCTGCTGGTAGAAATTAAGACCATTAGTAATGGAATGCCTTGCCTGAGGGGTAGGAGATAAGATATCTATCCATCACTGTGACATTCAGTCCATTAGAATAAATTCTTCCTAACATGATAGAGGACCTGCTTTGGCTTCTTGTACTTATATTATTTCTTTTCCTATGAATTTTGTTCACTGGAAGTTAAAGTTTTTGCAAATATAAGCTAAGTTTTGCTTCATTCATTCATTCATTCATTCAGTGTACCCTACTCTACTTGCGCTACATTGATGACATCTTCATCATCTGGACCCATGGAAAAGAAGCCCTTGAGGAATTCCACCATGATTTCAATAATTTCCATCCTACCATCAACCTCAGCCTAGATCAATCCACACAAGCGGTCCATTTCTTGGACACTACTGTGCTAATAAGCGATGGTCACATAAATACCACCCTATACCGGAAACCTACTGACCGCTACACTTACCTACATGCCTCCAGTTTCCATCCAGGACACACCACACGATCCATTGTCTACAGCCAAGCTCTAAGATATAACCGCATTTGCTCCAATCCCTCAGATAGAGACAAGCACCTACAAGATCTCTATCAAGCATTCTTAAAACTACAATACCCACCTGCAGAAGTGAAAAAACAGATTGACAGAGCCAGACGAGTACCCAGAAGTCACCTCCTACAAGACAGGGCCAACAAAGTCACCTCCTACAAGACAGGGCCAACAAAGAAAATAACAGAACACCACTAGCTGTCACCTTCAGCCCCCAGCTAAAACCTCTCCAGCGCATCATCAGAGATCTACAACCTATCCTGAAAGATGATCCTTTACTCTCACAGATCTTGGGAGACAGACCTGTCCTCGCTTACAGACAACTCCCCAACCTAAAGCAAATACTCACCAGCAACCACACATCACTGAACAAAAACACTGACCCAGGAACCTATCCTTGTAACAAAGCCCGATGCCAACTCTGTCCACATATCTATTCAAGTGACATCATCATAGGGCCTAATCACATCAGCCATACCATCAGGGGCTCGTTCACCTGCACATCTACCAATGTGATATATGCCATCATGTGCCAGCAATGCCCCTCTGCCATGTACATTGGCCAAACCGGACAGTCTCTACGCAAAAGAATTAATGGACACAAATCTGACATCAGGAATCATAATACTCAAAAACCAGTGGGAGAACACTTTAACCTGTCTGGCCATTCTATGACAGACCTGCGGGTGGCTATCTTAAAACAGAAAAACTTCAAAAACAGACTCCAACGAGAGACTGCTGAGCTGGAATTGATATGCAAACTAGATACGATCAACTCAGGATTAAATAAAGACTGGGAATGGCTGAGCCATTACAAACATTGAATCTATCTCCCGTTGTAAGTATTCTCACACTTCTTATCAAACTGTCTGTACTGGGCTATCTTGATTATCACTTCAAAAGTTTTTTTCTCTTACTTGATTGGCCTCTCAGAGTTGGTAAGACAACTCCCACCTGTTCATGCTCTCTGTATGTGTGTATATATATCTCCTCAATATATGTTTCACTCTATATGCATCCGAAGAAGTGGGTTGTAGCCCACGAAAGCTTATGCTCTAATAAATTTGTTAGTCTCTAAGGTGCCACAAGTACTCCTGCTCCTTTCTTGATGGATCAGCCACTCCCTAGTACTTGAGTACTTCCCTGCATGAAAAGTTAGTTAGAGTCGGGCACTGAAAAGGAGGAAATCCTGAGTTTTATTCCTGATTGTCACTGACTTTGTTGGATTCTACATGCCTTATTCTCATGAGTAGTCTGGTTAAAGTATATTCATCTTACTCTACTTGAGTAAGATGAAAACAATTTGGTTTCCACTTTAATACCTTGGACAACACTATGTCTCTAAAACTTCTCTAGCTTCCTTTGCTCTTTAAAGAGATGTAGTGTGTGTGTGTGTGTGTGTGTGTGTGTGTGTGTGTGTGTGTGTGTGTG
>NW_020664448.1:10742874-10743108 GCF_002925995.2 Terrapene triunguis | reverse complement strand
GTGTGTGTGTGTGTGTGTGTGTGTGTGTGTGTGTGTGTGTGTGTGTGAAAATGCTGTGAGACCCTTGGGTGAATGAGGCAATATAGAAGTGCAGAGGATTGTAAGGAACGAATCATTTTGTGTGTGCATGTAATCAAGTTTTAGAGACATAGTGTTGTCCAAGGTATTAAAGTGGAAACCAAATTGTTTTGCGACCAGGGGCTGCTAACAGGGAGTTTCGCAAGGGAGTTCTCC
>NW_020664448.1:10729096-10742474 GCF_002925995.2 Terrapene triunguis | reverse complement strand
AATGGGAAGAGACTGTCTAGGAAGGAGTACGGCAGAAAGGGATCTAGGGGTTATAGTGGACCACAAGCTAAATATGAGTCAACAGTGTGATGCTGTTGCAAAAAAAGCAAACGTGATTCTGGGATGTATTAACAGGTGTGTTGTGAGCAAGACACGAGAAGTCATTCTTCCGCTCTACTCTGCTCTGGTTAGGCCTCAGCTGGAGTATTGTGTCCAGTTCTGGGCACCGCATTTCAAGAAAGATGTGGAGAAATTGGAAAGGGTCCAGAGAAGAGCAACAAGAATGATTAAAGGTCTTGAGAACATGACCTATGAAGCAAGGCTGAAAGAATTGGGTTTGTTTAGTTTGGAAAAGAGAAGACTGAGAGGGGACATGATAGCAGTTTTCAGGTATCTAAAAGGGTGTCATAAGGAGGAGGGAGAAAACTTGTTCACCTTAGCCTCTGAGGATAGAACAAGAAGCAATGGGCTTAAACTGCAGCAAGGGAGGTCTAGGTTGGACATTAGGAAAAAGTTCCTAACTGTCAGGGTGGTTAAACACTGGAATAAATTGCCTAGGGAGGTTGTGGAATCTCCATCTCTGGAGATATTTAAGAGTAGGTTAGATAAATGTCTATCAGGGATGGTCTAGACAGTATTTGGTCCTGCCATGCGGGCAGGGGACTGGACTCGATGACCTCTCGAGGTCCCTTCCAGTCCTAGAATCTATGAATCTATGAATCACTGCCCTCTGCAGGCTGGAGCCAGAACAGCCACACTGTGTGACATAGGCACTATAATGGAAGATCTTTTTTAGTTCAAGTGGTAGAGCTCTGTGATTTTTGACCCAGGAGGAATGGAGTGCTACTCTCAATGTTGCCACAAAATTCTGAGTGTCCAAGTCTTAACTGAAAACCAGTTTGTTCGGGAATTATAACTTTGGACTTGGTGTGCCAGCTCAGGGCCTATACTAGTGAAAATTCCCAGATCATACCTGGACAAGATAAGATCACTTTTCAACGTCTGATGCAAAGAACATGCACGAGTCATGCCTGTGTAACCTACATAGAGGGGAGATAAGTCAATTTACTTACCAATTTTGTGCTACAGAATTCCTCTAACTGACTTAAAATATTTGCACAGACCATGAATTCCTAGCCTTGCAAGAGACGAGAGCTGTTTTTTCTATAGGAACCCTCTAAATACCAAAAGTGGAAATTATACTAGGATTCACTTTTTCTCTTCTTAGGAATCCACTGTTAATCTTTATCTTAAGACAGTTACACACACACACACAAATAACAATTTCAAATTCCTTTTTATGAATAACCCTGCAAAGATAAACCATTACTGAACAGGAGTTACAATGCATCCTACCTAGACTACCATCACTAAATAGAGATTTGTTATTTTGCTTTAAATGAAGACTATAACACAGGGCCTAAACCCAAAAATCTATTGTGACAGACCCAGACCAGTGGGGTACAGGAGCCTGGAAGAGGGCAAATATACTTGTCACTGGATGAGTAGTTTTCTGTTCCCTGAGTGACCAGAGCAGGGGCTGCACTAGAGTAATCAGGAACCTGCTAGAACCAGTTAAGGCAGGCAGGCTAATTAGGACACCTGGAGCCAATTAAGAAGAAGCTGCTAGAATCAATTAAGGCAGGATAATCAGGGCACCTGGGTTTTAAAAGGAGCTCACTTCAGTTTGTGGTGCGAGTGTGAGGAGCTGGGAGCAAGAGGTGCAAGGAGCTGAGAGTGAGAGGGTGTGCTGCTGGAGGACTGAGGAGCACAAGCGTTATCAGACACCAGGAGGAAGGTCCTGTGGTGAGAATAAGGAAGGTGTTTGGAGGAGGCCATGGGGAAGTAGCCCAGGGAGTTGTAGCTGTCATGTAGCTGTTACAGGAGGCACTATAGACAGCTGCAGTCCACAGGGCCCTGGGCTGGAATCCAGAGTAGAGGGCAGGCCCGGGTTCCCCCAAACCTCCCAATTGACCTGGACTGTGGGTTCTTCCAGAGGGGAAGGTCTCTGGGCTGTTCTCCAACCTACATGGTGAATCTCTGAGGCAAGAAAATCAGCCAATAAGCGCAGGACCCACCAAGATAGAGGAGGAACTTTGTCACACTATTTATAATACTTTACAAATAAATACAGGGGTTGGGACTTCTGACAATTGGAGATCTGCTTTCATGTAGGCTCTCCATGGATATTATATTGACAAAATAAAACATTTAGTTGTACTATATCACCAATTATTTCAGCATCAGCACTATTGAGCACATACACAACTTCAAATATGAAAGAAAAAACAAGAAACAAATCAGCTCTGCCAAAGAACCAGCGACAGCGGATTGCCTAGTATCTCCACAAGAGTTTTGCTGGAGATCTCTGAGGCAGATTCCCACGAAATGAGGAAGTCAATCAACAGCCTGTTCCGTCGCTCAGACTAGGCATGTGGTGGGAGACAAGCCTGCTTTCTGCAACCCTCCTGCCCCCAACAACTCGCTTCAGCGATTCCCAAAATCAAATCCACTGACCAGGGACCTCCTCTCCTGTTTGTGCTTCGCCAAGATCTGACAGCTGTGACTAGCTAGCCTCCTCCGGGATAGAAAAGAGCTCCTGGCAGCACGCATCTCTGACCTCCGAGTCGTCCTCTGCCTCTGGTCCCCCTCCCTCTCCACATCCTCGTCCAAGATTTCCTCCCCCTGGCTCAGTCCACTCTCGACTGGCACGCAAGCCAACGAAGTATCCACAGTGGTCTTCACAGTGGAGGTGGGGTCGCCACCGAGTATCACGTCCAGCTCTTTGTAGAACCGGCAGTTCATGGGCTCAGCACTGGAGTGGCGGTTTGCCTCCCATGCCTTGTGATAGACGTTCTGCAGCTCCTTCACTTTGACCCTGCACTGCAGTGTGTCCCGGCCATGGCCCCTTTCTGTCACGCATCGTGAAATCTGCCTGTAGGTATCATAATTCCTATGGCTGGAGCGCAGCTGGGACTGGACAGCCTTCTCTCCCCAAATGCTGATGAGGTCCAGAAGCTCGGCATTGCTCCAAGCGGGGGATTGCCTGGTGCGTGGAGCAGGCATGGCCACCTGGAAAGATGCGCTGAGCCCACTGCACGCATAACCGAGCAAACAGAAAGGGGACTTTCAAAATTCCAAAGGAATTTACGGAGTGGGAATGATGCTTGGTCACTTGAGGGCAGAGCAGTAGAGTTCAAACAGATGACCAGAGAGGCAAGAACAGGCATTGTGGGACACCTCACGGAGGCCAATTGCAGCGCTGTAAATGACCCGGGTGTCTACACTGGCACCGTGGAACTGTAGCTCCGGCGCAGAAAGCTGTAGGCCTCTCATCGGGGTGATTTTTTTTCTGCGCTGCAACTGCACAGTTTCAGTGAACTAAGTGGCTTGGCAGTGTGTACACCTCGAGAGTTACAGTGCAGAAAGCTCCTTTACTGCGCAGAAACTTGCCAGTGTAGACCAGGCCTAAGCATTACAGCAGCATAGCTGCAGCACTGTAAGTGTAGACAAACCCTCAATCTGGAGTTGGGTCTCAATGAAATTTCCTGTAATTTTACAGAAGTCAGTGGGATTGAGACTGGGAAACACCATAAAGGAGGAATCACAGACTGGAGGCCAGATGTCTTTGGGAAGTGTATTACATTATTAGCCTAACAGCTAGTCATCGTCAAGTTGTTTCTTGCCCCATTAACGGTAACTTTCCCATGCCACTCTGCCATCACTGGGTGGAGGAGGGAGACCATTGCTGCACACAGGCGAGCTGCATAAGCGTCAGGGCAGAAGCTGCAGGCTTGGAGAAGACCCTCCCTTGATTCCCTGCTCACCTTCAGCAGCGAGATATCTTCCATAATGAACACAGCCTGTGGAAAATGTGGGGACAGGAATGATTATCAGGCCCCCCCTATAGTGCTGACTCTCCCCAAGAGCTACGTGCCCAGTGTACAGTAGAGTCCGGGAACACTGATTTGCTCTGCCTCTGTGGCTACTCACCATTTTGGGGGTCTTACTCTTGTGGCTCATGTGTGCTTGCTTGGGGTCAGCCAGTGAGTGACAGGTATGTGAATAGTGTTTTAAATCACTGAATCAGTGTTGTGTGTGTTGCAAACAATACTGCTTCTGTAAAATGTTGCATTTTGGCTTTACGGAGATTACCTTGGGAGCCCAGCCTCCCTCTTTGTTATCGCCGGCTGAACAGCTGTGCAGAATTAGAAAGCAGCCACGAAGAACTAAGGAGGACTTTCTGTGTGATGTCATGATGCACGCCGCAGCCAAAAAACAGGAATTGAAGGAGTGGTGGGACAATGAGAAGAGGGACCAAAAGGAGAACGTGGCATGCCAGAATGAAGCCACAGAGCAGCTCTTAAATGCTATGGAGCGCCAAGTGGACACGCTCCAGGCAATACAAGCACTGCAAACCGAACAGCTCTGCACCCGCCCTCCCCTGCAGCCGCTGTTGCAAAACTCTTTCCCATGCACCCCCCAGACACCACCAACACACTCTTATCAACCTCTTGACTCCAGTCTATACCCGTGGCATTCCACTCCTCCCCCCTCACAGTCCAGCACCGCAGACTCCCAGCACCCTCTGCACTCATGCACCTTTCCAGACCAGCCTGTGTTAATGTCCATGAAATGCCCACGGTGATCCACAAGCGCCTGGAGAACTATAGAGAAATACCCCTTCCAATTAATGTACTCGGTGGCTACGTGGTCTGGTGCCAGAATTGGAATATGTGTGCCATCTATCGTCCCTCCACAGTTAGGGAAACCTATTTGTGCAAAGCCATCCACAATGTCATGGTCTTTCGGAGCAGGATGCGATTAATGGCCCTGCACACTTACATCAACACGAGTCCAATGGTCAACTTTCCCACTCCGAACTGGTTAGCAACTGATCGGTAGTAGTGTGGAGTAGCCAGCTTCCGCAGTGCAATCACCACGTGCTTCTCCAACAGCAGGGCAGCTCTCATTCTCGTGTCCTTGCGCCGCAGGGCTGTGACGGGGACTTGAGGGAAGGGGGTGGAATGGGGGCGGGGACTTTGGGGAAGGGGTGGAATGGGGGCGGGGCGAGGGTGGTGCAGGGGCGGGAAGAGGCTGGGAAGGGGCGGGGCCAGGGGCGGGGCCAGGGGCCGGTGGGGAGGGGGGGTCGAGCACCCACCAGGCAAAGGGGAAGTCAGCACCTATGCACGACACTGCCGTCTCCAACCTCACATTTTTCCCAGTTTTATCAGCAGTGAGATTATTTATTTATTTATTTAAATAAGTTATGAAGGCATGGTCAGAATTTTACCAGTAGCAGCTGGCCAACAAAACGCTGCCTTAGGAGACTGATAGAAGACTTACTCGTAGAAATACTAATTTTGCAAGTGCAATTATCGTTTTTTTCTCAGCCCTGGTCTCCCGCCTGTCAATAATGAACAATTAGTGAAGGGTAAGGGTAGGGTTCTTGATAGTAGCACTGATGTTGATAATTTGCAGCTACATAGCATCTTTCCTCCCAAGGGATCCCAAAGCACTTACAAACTGATAACACTGACTGCAGCCTCTCTGGAGTGAAAAGAATCTTCTTTTTTCCATATCTCTTTTATTTATCGACTTGCACCCTTGTGTGGTCATGTTGGGTGATCACCTGAGGCACCAACATTTGGGCCAATCTGATGTGGGGAGAGGCAAAAGAATAGAAATGTTAAAGCCCCGTGTGGATGCTTGCTGAATATTGAGTGCATACTGCCAATGCTTACCACTGAATTCATCCACCCCTGCTTTCCGTCTGCTTCAAATGGCTTGAAGGCTTGTCTTGAAGGAGTCTATATGGGAAGCCTCCAAGCATCCCTGGGTGAATTAGAGAAACTGACAGACACTTGACAAGTAAGTCAGTACCAGGGCAGCAGTGAACTGACTGAGCATCCTGGGGACTCTGGTACATACAGAATGGCAGGAAAAGAAGAACAGAATTTGGGAGAGTCAAGGCTGCTGTCTAACTGGCAACTGGCTGTAGCCTTGCATAAGTGCAGCCTTTCCAAGTGCAAGTTGCTTGCAAAACTCCTACAGGGAGATTATTCTGTATTATTGGTACAAAGGCAGGAGTACTTGTGGCACCTTAGAGACTAACAAATTTATTAGAGCATAAGCTTTCGTGGGCTACAACCCACTTCTTCGGAGGCGTTACCTTCCGTGTACTACTTTCACTGAACAGGAAATGTGTGTGAAATGAGCAGCTTGCAAAGGTGGGTTCTGGGGAATACCATCCTTCTCTGGGGATGCAGGAATTCCTGACCTGAGACTATTGTTTCAAAAATACCTACCTGCAGTCTCATGCATTTCAAAGGTAAACATTTTTTCTCATCAGAAATATTTTTATGAGCCAGAGACAGGAGGGGTAACTAGAGTCATGGGAATTCCTCCACAATCTCCCACTCCACTGTTCAGAATTTCTTTCTGTTAACTGTTCCATCATCAGGTGGTTGATCCTCCCCACGTGGAACAAATTAGGGTTCAGTCCCAAACCCAGTGAATTCTACAGCTGTGCCGCCCGGCGGGAGCCAGCCATGCACCGCGCAGCACAGAGCACCAGGTCAGGCCGGGCTTTGCAGCTGCGCTGCCCCAGGAGCTCGCAGCCCCGCCGCCCAGAGCATTGCACCGGTGGCTCAGTGAGCTGAGGCTGCGCGGGAGTGGGAAGAGCAGGGGAGGGGCTGGGGGCCAGGAGCTCAGGGGCCGGGCAGGAGGGTCCCGCAGGCTGTAGTTTGCCCACCTCTGCTCTAGCTAAAGGGAACAAGCTGGGATGTTGTTAAAATGAAAGTCTTATTTAATACTTTGCTTTTCAAATGCTTTAACTTTTTTCTTCTTTTTCTGTATCTTTAATAAAAGATTAAAAGAATGCGTAATGGTATTTGCCATGGTTCTAAGTACCCTGAGGTGTCTGTAAGCCAAACCCCGAATGTTGTTCAAAACTGTTCAGTGTGAGACAGTTACAGGTCATGTTAACATCTTTCACTCGTTGGGCCCCTTTATTCCATCTAAACTAGTGCAACAGTCCTTATAATAGAGTATAAGTAGTGGCTAGGTTTGCCTTAGCGCCATGCACAGAGTTGAATGTCACCCCATTATGTTACTTAATCCTGCCTTGAATGCAGAGGCCTGGACTAGAAGACCTCTCGAGGTCCCTTCCAGTCTTACAATTCTATGACTCTATCCAAGAACATAGTGTGGCCTCACATGGTTCACTAGCCAGCACTGATGTGGTTAACACCTTTCCTGTTACATAAATAGCAATACTTACACCATGCAAAAATAAAAAGAGTAGGTGAGGAGCTCAAGTAGCCTGAAAGCCAAAGAACTCTACCTATCCCATAATTAAATTTAAAAATAGTTGCAATCACACCTCCACACTGCAAATAAGGCCGCTCTGTTAATTTGAATAACAGTGGATTGGCTTTCCTTACCCTTCATTCTGCTGACTCCCACATCCGTGTCAAAGGTATGACTGCATGACATCCAAGGTTTAAGTACATGCTTGCTCAGATCTAATTACAAGCTGTGTTACTGCCGGTTGGACATTTGTGCTACGTGCAAGAGAAAAGCTGCTTTTTTAAATTTGCTGTTTATAATGAAAAGTGAAAATACCCAGAATGGTCCCTGAGGAGGAACTTCTCCATGGTGGAAACGAAGACAAGGAAAACTTCCAAAAAACACATTCCAGCCAACCGAGTTTTCCTCTAGGCCCCGATAAAATAAAGTCCAGGTTTTATAATGGGTGCTAAGCAAATCCTGTGGGAGATTCTGATGCCTATGAGGCAGCACAGGACTGGAAAGCCAGCAAATCCTGAATTCTAATCCTGTTCCTGTTCCTGACTCTGGGCCTGATTTTCACAAGTGTGGGGCAACCACAACCCCAGGTGAAATCAGTAGGAGCTGCAGATGCTTGACACTACTGAAAAACAGGCCTTTGATATCTGGCCTTTGGCAAGTCGCTGTATGTCCCAGTCTGGAGATATTAGTATAGTACTTTGAACATGCAAAATGCAACTGTAATTATCTCTCCTCAGCTGTGTTAAGCCTAAAACCGGACTTTGAGAGCTACGTGTCTTTCATTCATTCTTATTTGGCTGGATATCAAAGGCCTGAGGAAATCATGCTAGCCAGGGACAATGTCTTGTGGGGCAAATATTCAAATGGCTGAGACCAGACTCCCTTTTGGTGCCCACAATCACATAATTAGAAAAGCAAGTTCTCAGATTTGCAGCTACATGTCCAGGATGCGGGAGCAAATTTTGTGGACATGAAGTGCAGTTACAGAATGGAGGCCATTCCCTTGAAAATGTGTCCCTCTGCATTTGTTTAATCTCAGAATTTCAAGATCAATGTTATTAATAAACTATTTTTCCCCATTCAGGTATAGTTTTTTAATTGAACAAATCCACTATAAATCCCCTTGTCCTTAAACTGTAATTCAAATTTTATTTCCCAAAATAAAAATGCTGACATCTGTTTTAAACAGCAGTGTCTCAGCCAAGTAGAATTTTAAATCTGTCTTGGGGCCACGGAGTGCTCTTGACCTGAGCACAGAACTCCCATACAGGCCCTCAGGAATGGATACTGTTAAAATTAGTAACATTTCAAATGCTCCTCAGTTTCAAAGGTCACTTAAGGATTCTATTCTTTGAAATACTTAAAATGTTTCTTACTCACTGTTTAAAAACCCTTAAATGCCTGAAATGAAAATGTGTCTTCTTTACTGAGTGTTGTTTCCATTGTAGGCGCACACTGCTTTGTTGCTTAAGAGGATTTCGTTGTTGGCACTGGTTTATTTTTGAAAAGAAGGCTGGTGGAAACAGTGGAGTATTTTATTTTGTGTATGTAAAATACATAAATTAGATGACCCTGCCAACAAATAATGGGGGGCTCTGAAGGGGAGAGAACTGGAAGGTAAATTGTAAGTCTACTAACCTTTTGTGTCCCTTTTAAACTACAGTTGCAATAGTTATGGAAACACATCATAGCACCAAAGGTGCAACAAATGCTTTACAGGCAAGGGAGAAGATAGTCCTTGTTCTGAGGCGTTTGCAGTCTAGGGCCATATCTACACTTACAAGCTTACAGCGGCACAGCTGTATTGGTACAGTTGTGCTGCTGTAAGAGCACTCGTGCAGCCCCATTATGCTGACAGGAGAGAACTCTCCTGTCGACATACTAAAACCAACTCAATGAACGACGGTAGCTATGTCGGCGGGATAGTGTCTCCCACCAACATAGTGCTGTGCACATGAGCACTTATGCCGGCAAAACTTATGTCGCTCGGGGAGATGTTTTTTCACACTCCTGAGCGACAAAAGTTTTGCCGACATAAGTGCTAGTGTAGACATGGCCTAAGGCCATCATCCTCTGAAGATTTAAGCTTACATACTTTAAGCACTGCAAGTAGTTCTATTAATTTCAATAGGACTACTTACATTGCATAAAGTTTAATGTTGTTGCCAACTTTTGTGATTTTATGAGGCTCTTAATATTGGGTTTTTTTCTTAAAGCCCCAGCTGATGGAGTCATGTGATTGTGAGAATTTCAGCTATGATTTCAAAATAGAAAGTTAGTTTCTAGCCCTCTTGGTTGCAGAGAAAAACTTGAAAACATGAACTGTAAAGGCGCAAAGAAAAACCAAAAACCCAGAAGGCAAATTAAAAAAATATTTTAAATCTCATGATTTTCAAGCCACTCTCATGATTTTTGGGCTCTGACTCACAATTTTTGAAGGCTTGGCATTAATAATGCTGAGTTAAGCACATGAGTAAGTCTTTGCATGATCTAGGCCTACAACTCTGATTCAGCAAGGAGATCTGCATGGATGGACCCTGTACTTACATGGAGCTCACTGCAGAGGTCTAATCAGACTACATAGGCTGATGGATGATGGGATATGACAATCACATGACTGAGTGATGCTGTTTAGCACTTGCCTTGTCAGTTGCATGGTTTTTATCTGCAGGGCCGGCTCTAGGATTTTTGCCGCCCCAAGCAGAAACAATTTTGGCCGCCCCCCCACCCCACCGTTTTTTTCTTATCCCACCCCCGGCCCCGCCTCAGCTCTGCCCCTTCCCCAAATCCCCAGCCCTGCCTCCTCCCCCCCAGGCTCTCAAGCCTAGGAGGGAGGGGGAGAAGCGGCGCGCGAATCAGCTGTTTCGCGCGCCGCGGCCGCTCGGGATCTGCCCCTCCCTCTCAGGTTTGAGAGCCTGGGAGGGAGGGAGAGCAGCGGCGCGCGAATGGCAGCAGCGGAGGTAAGCTAGGGCGGCCGGGGCACATTTTTAGGGGCGGCATTCTGGCGCCGGCCATGCCGCCCCTAAAAATGTGCCGCCCCAAACACCAGTTTGTTTTGCTGGTGCCTAGAGCCGGCCCTGTTTATCTGATATATTTTCATTCACTATTTTATTAACCATTCTTTAAGAGGAGTGTAACTTGGTGGCTTGCCCCACAGGCTGGAAAGTCAGGGGTCAGACAACCTTGGTTACATAATTAGCTATACCTAATAGGGATCAGGTGTTTTCCCTATAAAAATCAGCTGGAGGCTGTAGTCAGGGGAGGGGTGGGCATGCTTAGAGAAACAAGAAATTACCAGGCGTGAGCAGGCTCCAGTTGAAAGCCCTAGGATGGGGGATTGAAACTATAGGCAGGTAAGGCTGGGGAGTGACCCAACAAGAGGGTAAAAATTGATGGATTTGGTTTTGGGACTTTAAACGTTTTACTTTTGAGTTTACTTTGGGCAGGACTAAACTTAAAAAGCTGCAGCAGCACAGCTATACTTCTGTAGTGCTTCAGTGAAGATGATACTACACCAACAGGAGAGCTTATCCCATTGGCATAGTTAATCCAACTCTGGGAGAGACAGTAGCTATGTGGATGGGAGAAGCTGTCTATACTGTGGTTATAACTGCGCTGCTCAGCGGTGTGGATTTTTCACACCCCTGAGAAACACAGTTATACCAATGTAAGTTCGTTGGGTCGACCTGGCCTTTATCTAAACAAACCGAGAGCCCAAGAAGGAATGTTGTGATTGGATGAACAGATGTGTGTGGAATCTGTGTAAATGGGCCTGAATGAAGGCAAATAAAGAGCAGTGCAGTGCAGAGGCACCCCTGGCCAGGAGGGGGCACATGGGTGGTGGCTAACAATATTGTAGGGAGTGCCGGGGGTTTTATGCCTCTTGCTAGAAGCAATGTGCCTCAAGGGGGGGCAGGTCAGGGATGGGGGATTCCAGGTAGAGCAGCCACAGGGAAGATGATGTTGAGATCAGACTGGGCGTAGGGCACAAAGTGTGTGTGGGAAGGGGGGTTGATATGTAGCTTAGGTGGAGCAAGGAGGGGAAAGAAAAATGACAGCACAGAGATGGGCGGGTGCTAAACTGTGCAGGGCCTTGAAGGGGAAAAGAAGGAGCTTAGACATGAAGTGGAAGGCATCCGAAGAGGGTCCGTCTGATCATGGCTGGAGCAGTTGTAGACACTGATGGATTTTACGGCAGTGTTTGAGATAGATAAAAGAAGGCCAGGGGACAGTCTGGGTGGCCGTGTCTTTCTCCACATTTTCTGGTGGTGGGCCACCCAGGGTCTGAAGCAAGCGACTCAGATGATCTAATTGGCAGAATGTTTTAATTAAACAAATTGTTTCAGCCCTATGCTGCACAAGCTCCAGTCTCAAGCTTCAAAGCTCCTTCTCTCCCAATGCGGCGTCAAAACCCCATGCAGCTGTTTTGGCCTCAGTGAAGTATCGGCACAGCTCTAAAGCGGAAGACATGACTCCTGAGGCTCCTGGACTGGCTGGATCTAAATAAGCTTTTATCAAATGCTCCACTCACAGGAAAACACCTTCAAGAAATAACAATCCCATAGTTGCTCCTTTTTTGGCCATACCTGGCTGTAGCTGCAGTTTGGTTTACTAAGGCGTTTATGTTCCTCTGCTTTTTTTAAGAAAGGAGGCAGTATTGTTCAGGGCTTATTGCAGAGGCCTGGGAGTTAGGAACGTGTTCTCAGCTCTGCCACTGTCTCCCTGTCTATCCTTGTGCAAATCACTTAGAGGCAAATCCCCCCGCCCTACCCTCTTGGTTCAGAAGGCCTTGGATGCAGTGGCATTAGTGAGGTCTGCTGTATGTCAGGAGGAAACGGTGAGAATCATGTGCAAGGATTCTGAAACCCCTGCCTCCCATGCACCATAGCCGTGCTGGAGAGTCATGCACCCTAGCACGAATGGGATTTCTGAGATGGTGTAGAGACGAGGTCTGGGGATCTCTAACTATGGGGATCAAAGGTGGTCAAATACCCCTCATATGGGGAGGTCACAGCAGCTGTGTGGGGTTGGCTGTAATGTGAGTCAGTGGTGGTCACTGTTGTGATCTGCCTCCGGGGAAGGTTTCTGTCCCACCATCAAATCCTCATGTCTTTAATACCTCTGTGCCTTGGTTTCCCCAACTGCAAAATAGGTTGCATTACAATTATCCCTACCTACCTCAAAGATGATGCATTAATTGTCTGTAAAGTTGTTTGAGATGAAAGCCGGTATAGAAGTACAAATGGCCAAATTGTGCCATAATTTTTTAAGCTACATCTGCCAGTGAAAGGGGGAGGGGTCAGCTGTGAGTGGGGGTGGGGATCCCTGGTGCACAGCTCTGTTTGAGCCAGAGAGTGGGGGAAAGGGGACACAGATGCACTGAGCCAGCAAGAGTTTGTACATGCTCTCTTTTGAATCCTACCAGAGCTGTGAGGTTTGGGGACTAGCCTTGTGCCCTTCTCCGGAAAGAGATAAACCACACCTTCCACTGAACAGTGGGGGAGAAATTCTGCATGGGGATCTTCCTTCCTCTTAGCCCTGTCCTGTGTGTTCTAGACCAGGCAGGGCAATCCGGTCTGTGGAGCGGTACTGAGGCTCTGCAATTCCTGTAGACTTCAACAGGAGATCTGGGTGCTCAGCATCTCAGGATCTGGCCTGAAGAGATTAGGAAAGATCACAAAGAATGAGCACATCCAAAAGCAACTTGTTCAGAGGTACAAAGGTCCTCAAAGTTGGCCTGAACCCTTTTAAGTTCTATCCTCCCACTACAAGTATGAGATAAATTTCAAGAGGACACTACATGTTTGTCCATACTGCCACTATGCTAATAGTCCAGTACCGACAAAGGGTGTATGTCACTCTAGAAAAGGGAATATCTGTGCTGGCAAAAATAAATGGTTTTGTTGGTGGGATGCAAAATTAAGTATGGACACACACCAGGCTGTGCTGACAGAAGAGGACTTTTGTTGGTAAATCTTTGTAGCATAGACGAGAACTCAGGTTATGCATGCTACCAGGGCCAGCTCTGGCTTTTTGGCTGCCCCAAGCAAAAAAAAAAAAAAAAAAA
>NW_020664448.1:10682862-10728996 GCF_002925995.2 Terrapene triunguis | reverse complement strand
GGAGGGGGAGGGAGCGGGCGGGAGAGAGAGAGAAGGGGGCGGCCAGGGCTACAGCAGGGGCGCTGCCACGCGGTCCCTCCCGCTGCTCCGCCTCCTGCCGCCTGCCGCAAGGGCTCCGCTCCAGTTGGCGAGGAGGGAAGGAAGAGGACTGTCCTGCAGGGCGCTCTGGTTCTCCACACCGCTGCCCCCTACAGGGCGGCTGGAGCGGAACAACAACAACAAAAAAAAGGGGCCGTGCCGCCCTAGGATTGGGCAGAATGCCGCCTCGAACAATCTGCCGCCCCAAGCACCAGTTTGCTCAGCTGGTGCCTGGAGCCGGCCCTGCATGCTACACTTGTTAACTTTTGGAAGAATGGTATTTTTATCAGGCAGACCATCTCCACAGAGGAAGGACACTCTTGCAGAAGTGCCTGTGAAACTGTAAGCTGTCCTTTCAAGGAAACAGAACGCTCCAGCGATGAGAAGCACTTAAAGATATGTTCCTCCCTGCACAGTGGAGAAGTTCTTCAGTTAATCTCTTCCTCCAAAGCAGGGCTATGAAATGTCAAGTCCATAAACAAGAAGAAACATCCACATAATTAAGTTCTTGGGGGTGAAATGGCACACATTTCTAAATATAGAAAAGGCCGGTAAATAATAAATCTGCTAACTCACTATCAATGTATCATGTTTTTTTCAGAACCCACAGCTGTGGATATTAGAAAACATTTTAAGTGAATTTCCTGCTAGTGAAAAGTGCAGGGTTGACAGCCTAGATCAGTGGTCTCCAAACTTTTTTGATCGCGCACCCCTATCAGTAAAAAAATTTTGAGCACACTCCCCCTGCTGCGCCGGCTCTACCATTTTTGCCAAAGCAAAAAAAAAAAAAAAAAAGCGCTCCTCCTGCCGCGCACCCCCAAGGATCCTCTTGCGCACCCCACTTTGGAGACCACTGGCCTAGATAATAAGGTAATCTTTGTATGCACGGAACAGTAGAGCATGGGCAACAGCTCTTCACCATGCCACTCCACCACTATGCCTTATCTCTACCCTGGAGGGACCAGCTCTAAGGGAAGCCCCTTCAGACCACCAATGGGCTTTGGCAGCAGAAAGTCTACCCAGAAGAGGTTTGCAGTGGCACAGACCACTGAGAGGCCCACGGCTGTAGCGAATACATGCCCCAAATGATGCTGGCTGGGGAGCGGGTATGGCCAGAGCAGCTGTTGTAGGCACTAATTCAGTGCATTTCTTGCACAATCTCCACTGGCAGGAACTCACCTCACAACCTCATGCTGCTTTCCCTCAGTGGAACTCCCAAAGAAAGGCAGTAGTGCCCATCCCCAGAGGTGAACGTCCGCTGGGGTGAAATGTCCTGCACTGCCTCCTGAAGAATCAGTTTTCCCTTTGATAGAGGGGGTGAATCAAGCCTAAGGCTACAAACTAATGCCAAATGCAGCGGTATATTTTCTAATGCGGACACCTGTCCCCTGAGGACTGACTTGTATTGAAACCACCAACTGATTTCTTGTGGGCCACCAAATAAAGTCTTTCCAATGGGATTTTTGAAAAAGACCACTGATTCTGGGTGCTCCATTGTTCGATGCCCAACATGAGGCAACAGGGGCCTGATGATAAGTCTTGGGCACCCCCGATTCCAGCATAAATCAATGGGAGCGGCAAGGGCTGAGCACTTCTGATAACTCTGCCCTCCATTTGCTCTGAAGGGTCACACTTAGCAGAAAATGCAGAGCTGCCACACATCCTCCAGGATACTATGCAGTGCTACATGTACTGCTGATTCTCTCACAGACAGTAACTACATCTAGGCTAAACGACAACAGCTTTGATAAAACATCTATTTGTTAACTTATTTAACTAACAGTAATAATGTATCCCACAACCTCAGTTCTCATCGCACTGCTACATGACACTCCAGCTGGACACCCCAGAAACAGAGCCATTCAAAAATCAACGGCCGCTATTGAAAATGCTGTTCCTAATTTAAACAGTTTGCAACTCAAATTGTGTAACGAGACTAGATTCTGAAGCTAATGGGACTATTTGTATGATAAAGTGCGACTCATTGAGAGTAAATGTATCCAAAAATGTCCCAAGGACTTGAATGATTTATGTAGTATTGTCATCATCTTTCAAGTCTATAGAGGATTGTTGATCATTAAACTTCACTGGTTAATTTTTTTTCTGTAGTTCACAATTTTCAGGTCTGTTCTTCCAGTTTGTTAGAAAGTACATACTATTCCCCCTAGTAAGCTAACATATTTAATTTAATATTTCAACAGCATTTTTGGTTAACACATTTCTTTTGTGTGCCAAGTATTACAATTTTTTTCATTTCCCACACAATCAGGACAAACTGGATATCTCCTGCTGTGTCCAAGGCTGATTTGGCTATCTTTAAACTCTGCTAATTATAGTAAAGAATACAACAGCTCTATTTTTATTCTATTTTAAAATATTACAGATGAATTCTTAACAAATAGATCTATTTTGGTGAACTATTATTTAATTATATATAAAGTTATTTCTTTCTCCCCCCTCTCCCTCCCATGCCATAATGCTAAGGGATTCCATGTGAGTGCAAGGGTCTATCCATGCAGATCCAATTGCAGAATCAAGGCCTAAGAATGTACTTTCTGACAGAATCTCAGTTATCATAATGTCACTGGTTGGGGACAGGGAAAGAGGGAGAATAACAGTGCTGAGCTTTTATAAAACTTGATGGGCAAGAATTGCTATCAAATCTCTGCTTTAAAGTGAATTTTTTTTTTGTTTAACCAATTTTGAGATATGCTAAAGTAAACCACTCAACAAAGTTCACTAGCATTAAACGTGTTTGCAGTTAGACTTTAAGGTATTTAGGATTTTAAAAATATAAGGTAGCTAAAAGGGGGCAAGGTCAAAAAGTACATTGCTTTTGTTAATTTGGGGATAAAGTGTTAAGAGAGTCAAGATGCTGAACTTTTAGTGTTTATTCCACATCCAGAGCACCTTTTTCTATAGTCGCTCCATCAGTACTGCTCTGCATGCTCTCAACTGAGACAAATCCTTCTCTGTTTGTTCTCAATGGGAGTTTCGCCATTGATTCAACAGGACTGGGATTTGGGCTCTGAAAATATAGTGCACATGACAAAATATGTACCTGCAAAATATCAGATATGTGGTTTCACCTGCCGATTTCATTCTCTTTTCCTTACAGCTGTTCTTACTGAGATGTTCTTTTGAGCATCTGGACTTTGAGGTCAACAAACTGTTGCACAAGTTACTTATCTTCTCCTTTCCCTGCAACTGGCTTATGTAATATGAACAAGTACAACTCAGATAACAGGAGAAAAATGCCTATTATCTTTTGCTGTTTTATGGGCTATGGGGGCTAATAAAATGATGTTGCACACCAAGCTCAATAGTACAGCTCCAATAGTAAACTCATCCTGCATTCAGACTTGTGTTGCAATGAACAAAGGCATTATTAAGCAGATGGCTAAGAGAAAGTTAAAAATGGATACAATATATGCTGGATTAGTGCCTAACTTGATGACATCTCAATGCAATTCAGCAACTGTATTCCATTCCTATGGATCATGCTCCTTCATTCCTACCATTATAAGCACTGCCCACTTGTCTGGCTTTCCCATTAAAAAAAAGCAGGGTGTTCTTCATTTTTTAATGAATAATAATACTTGTGTTGACCTGTACAAAACATGAAATAAACCTAGTCTGTGACCCAAAGAGTTTACAAACTATGGCCCCAATTCTAGGAACACTGAGGCAAGTGAGTACATTTAAGCACATCATTAATTCCATTGACTGTGATGGAACTACTCATGTGCATAAAAGCTTGTAGGATCAGGGCTCAGAGACAGAAGCAAAGAACACAGGGTGCTTAGAGGACTGAGTACATCTCCTCCTTGCTCCTATGTTACTAATAACATCTCAGATCATTAAAACTGAACTAATTTAAATACACAATCCCTTGCCATTTTGTATGTCCTTTATTTCGCCCAGTGGCAAACATCAAGTCACTTTCATTTTTGTGTTCAGGTACATTGGAATGTATTAAAATGGCAGAAAGGGATCTAGGGGTTATAGTGGACCACAAGCTAAATATGAGTCAACAGTGTGATGCTGTTGCAAAAAAAGCAAACGTGATTCTGGGATGCATTAACAGGTGTGTTGTGAGCTTGTTTAGTTTGGAAAAGAGAAGAGTGAGAGGGGACATGGTAGCAGTTTTCAGGTATATAAAAGGGTGTCATAAGGAGGTGGGAGAAAACTTGTTCATCTTAGCCTCTAAGGATAGAACAAGAAGCAATGGGCTTAAACTGCAGCAAGGGGGGTTTAGGTGGGACATTAGGAAAAAGTTCCTAACTGTCAGGGTGGTTAAACATTGGAATAAACTGCCTAGGGAGGTTGTGGAATCTCCATCTCTGGAGATATTTAAGAGTAGGTTAGATACATGTCTATCAGGGATGGTCTAGACAGTATTTGGTCCTGCCATGAGGGCAGGGGACTGGACTCGATGACCTCTCGAGGTCCCTTCCAGTCCTAGAGTCTATGAATCTATGAAAAATCTATTAATTTTAAGTTTCATGAAACCTTATACACAATCTAATTAGCCTCTGGGTTACTAGATGAGCACTAAGTTTGCACACACAGATTACTGACATGTAGAAATACACGGCTAGTCCCTGAGAGCCTTATTCACAGGAGTCATCCTATTAGCTATATTCAGACCTTGTGTAAGATGAAGTCAAAGGAGTGGCACCTGCTTACACCAGGTCTGAATTTGGCTCATTGGCATACATGGAACTAGTGATATGAGTAAGTGAAGCAGGATACACCCTTGTTGTACTGATTATAGGCCCAATCCTGAAAAAAACGTTCACATGTAGCTTTCCTGTTAAGTGGGAAGTCCCATTGAAGTCAGTGGGACTATTCATTCACGTGCTTACAGGACTGGGCCCAAATGTAGTTATTCCCCTGGTGTAGTTAGCAATGTAAGCATCAACATTTTTTATCTCTACATCAAAATTCTTGTAGCTGTAAAGCTTTGCCAGACACTGATAGAATATGAGAGCGTGAGCCTAAATGCTATTAAATTCTGCACTCTGTGTACGTGTGTAACTACTAATTATAGCCTGGCAATAGGTTGAAGTGGCTGTTCTATTCTGACCCTCTACTTCCAGTTGATTATAACTTCCTTTAAAAGTATTCCTTTGGGGCTAAAATTTGTTACCCTTGCTCTTGGGTCAAAGGTGATTGAAGAAAATGATAGGGGCTATTTCCGAGTTAAATGAGCTTGAAAGGAATGCAGTCCCTCCTGGGCTCTCTCTGATGCCTTAGTCCTTGTGAGCTAGTATGGGAGTGAAATTAGTTAAGTGTGGCCCTCTGTGAAGTGCTCAGAGAAGGATCCTTATCAAGTTCGATCTCCTGCCAAGTCCCAAGAACACGGCCAGCCTGGTATGATGGGGAAAAGAGCATTGGTAGCATTTGGCAGCTGAGAATGGGCACTACTAGAGGAGCAGGGGAAGGGTTGGAGACAGGTTCTTTAATTGGAAATGGGTGAGTTGCTTTGCCTTTGGAGATGGTCTTGAGGAATTTGTAGATACCTGGGGGGTGTTAACCAGGGCACTTATCACTGGGGTTGGGTAGGGTTATGTGGACTTTTTCTTTTAGCAACTGGATGGGTGTAACGGGTGTACTCTTTAAGGGTAGTAGAGACTAGGGGATCAGTCAACCCCTGTTTGACGGCATGACCCTTTAAGGTTTCTAAACCCGTGGAGCAGATGAAGACTGAGGGGAAAGCAGAGGCAAGTGTTATGAAAGAGGAAGTGGTCACAGGGAATAGCTAGTGTTTGGAGAAAACATAGACTATTGGCTGTTTAAGGGCTTGGGACCAGGAGCCTTGTAGGGTGGGGCAAGGCTCCCCTCTTCCCCAGCAACCAGGATAAGCACTATAAAAGAAGGCAGTATATAGTCTGCCTCTTCCCTCATAACAGGGAAGGATTGATCTCCTAGCTCATGGTCTAGGGCCTGCATTTCCAAAGGTATTTAGGTTCCTAAATTAGAAGCCTAAATACTTTTAGGGATCTAGGCCTAAATAAAAAGAGGCCAGCTGGGAAAAGTTGATCTAGGGCTGTATCTGGTCTAAATCCACACAGCCCCAAGAAGGGCAGTGGGACCCTGAATGGAAGGGACTGAAAGGAGATGGGGTCAGATATAGGTTGGGGCTGAGTGACGTAATTCTTTGAATGCAAGGGCAGGGAGTTTGAACTCGATGCACAGGGCAATGAGGAGCCAGCTGGAGGATGAGAGAGGGTGAGAGAGAATTTTGGCAGGAGCATTTTGTACAGATTCAAGGGGGCTGATGTGAGTATCTACAGAAGCCCTGAGAAGAGGAGGATAAACAGGATGTGGCCATGGACTGGTGTAAGGGAAGGAAGAGTGGGAAGAGTTGATGTCCAGTTTATGGGCCTGAGTGGCAGGCATGATGTGGGTGTAAGCAGCCATAAAGTGGGTAGTGGAGAGAGCTAACAATGAGAGAAAATGAATCTGATTCTGTAGTGTGTTGTTGCTATTTTGTGCCATACCAGCAGCCCTAAATCTGACTCCCCACCTGTAAAAGGGACATCTGTAATCCATTTGGCAATGCCAGAAGCAGCATACACCAGTGGTTAGAGCAGTGCTCCTGATCTACTCTCTTCTCAACTGAGCCACTAACAAGTGCCACTTGACCTTCACCTTTTGTAAATTACCAGTTTTGTATCAGTACAGTAGGGTAATAACATTTACCTATCTCACAGGGGCAGCATAAGGCTTAATTTAATTAATGTGTAAGATTTTTGGATGGAAGGTGTTATGTTATAGCAATGCAAATTATAGCTAGTGCTTTCTGTAGTCAATGTTGAATATTATTCTAAATGCCTCATAGAAATGCACAGAAAATAAATCTTTCTTTGCAAAACGCTTTGAAAATGTCTTTAAAATTATTATACTGTAAGAAATTGAGTAGTGCTTATGTCCCTTTACTGGCACAATTGGAACTGTTCAATTAAGGCTATGTACACACGATAGATTAAGTTGGTGTCAGTTATGTATCTCAGGGTGTGAATAAGCCACCCCCCTGAGCAACGTAAGTTACACCAACCAAAGCGCTGGTGTGGACAGCGTTCTGTCGGCAGGAGAGCTTCTCCCATCGACCTAGCTACCCCTGCTCGCCGGGGCTGGAGTAATTAAGTCGATGGGAGGAGAGCTCTCCTGTCAGCTTAGAACGTCTGCACTCGCAGCGCTACTGTGGGGCAGCTGCATCGGTGCAGCTGTGCCGCTGTAAGCTCTGTAGTGCAGCCATAGCCTGAGTGCCATTGGCCCTGGGCGTTGAGTAGTGTTAACAAAAAGTTTCCATTAGCAAGAGATAAGGGTTTGTGCTACTAGAGAAATGGGAACTGAGTCCTAGCCCTGCTTTCACCATAAAGTTCTGAGACGCCATGAGGTGCAGCATAAGTGACAAAAGAGGCCATAGATTTATTATAATGTTATCACAGGCACATGTAGAGCCCATACCTGGCTACACTGGGAGGTTGAAGGGCTGAGGTTTGCACCCATAACCTCGTCCTGGCATTTTTTCTCTGTAATTTAAACAAACAACAAAAACAAACAAGGCCAACTTCCTATGCATTTTTTTTATTAAAAATTGGGGGGAATAGTATATTTACCACTGTAACTTAATCCCAATAATGGTGGATCTCAAGAACTGTTTTCATTACTGCATGTTTGGATGGAACCTGTATCACTTTCATGGCTGCACTCCAGAAGTCCTAAGATCGTGGAGGCAGTTCCAAGTACGTTTGAACTCCCCCACGAATCTGAATCTCAGGTAAAACCCCTGGGTTTTGGTGTGGTGCTGGCTACAATTAAGTTAAATATGAATACTATAAAAATGAACAAAAGTGAATCTTTCTTCACAATTTGCACAGTACTGTCAATGTGTTCGGTATCATGGGAGGCAGAGAGGACGATGTGGTGCCAGTTGTGTGATGGGCACCCTATAACACAATGTGGGGTGCCTGGTTCTATTAGCATGGTGGATGCCTTACAACATAGAGAAGATACTGTCCCATGAATGTACTGGGTGCCATATAATGCATTGTGGGGGGGGGGCCAGTCCAGTTAGGATGTTAGGCACCCTACAACACATAGAGGGGGCCATGCTCCACCCTGCATGACTGTTATCCCCAGGCCAGGCAAGAGAAATTTGGGGTCCCGGTATATCATTTTCACTTGGTCCCCACCCCCTCCCATTTCACTGTATTTACACAGATGTTGCAGAGTTTGCTATCTGCCTTGCATTCCCCTGTAGAGTTAGATATGCGGGGAGGGGGGGAGGGGGCATGCAGAGCAGTTTGTTTATGTACACTGGGATGTACACTGCAGCCTCCTGAAAGATCTCAATGAAACTTCCATGGAGATACACTGCAGCCGTATTTCTTCCTCCACCGTAGGACACTTTCCCATGCCAGTCGGCGATAACCTTGGCAGGCTTCATTGCAGTAAACAAGCTAGCGGCATATGGGCCCGGGCGACGTCGGGATGCCAGCAGCAGCTGTGCAGTCTCTGCCTTTGTTACCCTCAGGAGTGAAGTATCAGCGAAAACCACCAGCACCTGTAGAAAACGGTGTCATACTCACTCCGGCTAGAGCTAAAATTGGCACTGGGCACAAGCAGTCCAAAGCAGAAGTGTCCAGAAGCATGTCTTGTTTAACACTGTAGGGGCGCAAGGGAAGGGGAGAGTTCTGAATCTTAAGTTTTGCTTTCCATTCCTACTATACTGACAATGGTGCCTGTGTGTGTTTTATCTGTAGCTGTGGCCATTGCACCCCCTCCACGCCACTAGAACAACTGAGGAGGAGGAGGGAAAAAAAGATGTAGGACGCCATGTTCTGCAAGATCCTGCAAGCCAGTATTGCATCAGGCCTTGAACAGAGGGCCTGGAGGGTGAATACTGAGACTTTATGGTGAAGGAAAGAACAGACAGGAGAAAGGGCAGGAAAAGGAGAGGGAGATGCACCAGGACATAATGGGGCTTCTCAGTCAGCAAACTCAAATACTGAAGACTCTTGTGGACCTCCAGATTCAACAATCCAGCATTCGACTCCAATTGCAGTCTGTGGAAAACTGCAGCGTAGCACTTCCCTACCTCGCTCCACCCCCCATTCCACATAGCCTCAGGCAGTGTTCCCTCTAATTTTTTACATCCATGTGCGCACTGAATTTTGTTATGTGCACCAATATGGAGATGATATGTGGCAGGGGTGGGGCTGAGGGGTTCAGAGTGTGGGAGGGGACTCAGGGCTGGGGCAGATGGTTGGGATGCAGGGGGTTGAGGGCTCTGGCTGGCAGTGCGGGCTCTGGGGTGGGTCTGGGGTGTGGGAGGGAGCTCAGGGCTACAGCAGAGGGTTGTGGTGTGGTGGGGGGGTGAGGGCTCTGGCTGGGGATATGGGCTCTGGGGTGGGGCTGGGGATGAGGGGTTTGGGGGGCAGGCTGCCCCGGGGCTGCGGTGTGGAGAAAGGACTCCCTCCACCCTCTCTTGCTGCAGAAGCCTGGGGCTGAGGGAAAGCACCTCTCCCCACCGCAACAGCTCCAGAGGGCCGTGGCTGTGGCCAAGGCAGTTCTCCTCAGCCATAGCAGCTTGGTTGTGCCAGGACTGAGAGAGAGGGAGAAGCACCTCTCCCCAGCCATGGCAGCTCTGGCAGGGTCGGGGGAGAGGCGCTTCTCCCTGGCTGCGGCAGCTCCGGTGGGGCTAGGGGAGAGGCACCTCTCCCTTGCCGCAGCAGCTCTGGTGGGGCCGGGGCCAAAGCGCCTCTCCCCTCTGCGCGCCTGCACGGCCCTTAATAGCCTGCTGCGCGGCCACGCAGCTTAGCGGGAATGTAGGCCTCAGTACCTGCATGCCTACCACTCCATACCAGGGGAAAGCAGAGACAACCACAGCTTCACATACATCAACCATGGCTCTCACAGCTACACTGGACATCAGTGTTCCTTCCTCTTATTTACTTATTGAAGTTCTTATATTTTACTTCAAGTTCTTCAGATTTTTTTAGCTGTTCTTGTAAATGAATAGATCGCTTTTGTTTTAAAAAGTTGTTCACCTTTATTAGATGACAACACATGGTGTATAATGCCTGCTGCCTACAAGAAAGCAGTGGTCTTGTACACGCACAACCCATAAGATCAATGCCAAACAGTGTAGTCATCATAAAATGTACAGGAAGCACCCCAACAGTAATAGGAGCACTGCCAGTGATACATGTATAGATATGCAGAAAGCACCACAAGATTCCTAACAGATCCTCAAACTGCAGCAGCAGGCTGAGCACCGTGCACCATAGCACATTATTGTGGCTTGCTATTATAGTGCTCTTTCAAAGCTTCCCTAAGCCATATCACTCCTCACTGAGCTAATCTGATAGCCCTTGTGTCTGGCTGTTCAAACTCAGCACACAGCCGTCCCACCTCCAACCCTTCAGCAAGTTTTCTCCTTGGTATATTTTTTGCACTGAGACCCCATCTGGTGAGTAAACAATGCCAGCAACCTTTCAGTCAACCAAAAAGCATATTCAACTGTCATTCTGCATCTGAGCCTGTAGTTGAATCTTTCCTTGCTGCTGCCAAGGTGGCCGGCATACGGCTTCATGAGCCAGGGGAGTAAGGAGTAGGCTGGATCCCCCCAGGATCATTATTGGTATTTCAATATTGCCAGTGATGATCCGTTGGTTGGGAAAGAAGTTCCTTGCTTGTAGCTTTCTGAAGAGTCCTGTGTTCTTAAAAATGAGGGCATCATGCATCTTCCCTGACCAGCCCACACTGATATCAGTGGTGGTGGTCCACCAGCTCTTGCAGAATCATGAAAAAGTACCCTTTTCTGTTGATATGCTCTAGGGCCAAAGTAGGGATGTGCATGCTTTCTATTGCCCCACTGCAGTTTGAGAACCCCATAGCTGCAAAGTCATCCACTTTGTCCTGCACATTGCAGAAAGTCATAGTCCTGCATAGCAGGAGACGATTAAGAGCCCTGCACACTTGCATGACAGCGGTCCCCACAGTGGATTGTCCCACTCCCAATTACACTGAGCTGTAGCAATCCGGCATTGCAAGTTTCCAGTGTGATTGCCACTTGCTTCTCCGCTGTCAGTGCAGCTCTCAGTTTGGTATACCTGCGTTGGATGGCTGGGGCAAGCGCGGCAGACAGATCCAGGAATGTGGCCTTGCACATCCAAACCTGCATTACAATACAATTTCACCAGGCAGTGCTTGTATCTCAGCCAGAAGCAGCACTCCATCCTGCTCCATGAACAGCAACAACAACCTTGAATTGGTTCTCACTACATCCCACAGCAAATTGACCAACAGGAAATTGTCATGTTCCCTGCGGCTCTGCCAATACCAGAGGATCATGTGTCCTGTGCTTACAATGTTCATGACAATAGTGCAGAGCTGTGCAGGCTCCATGTTTCTATCACAGATTGCAGACACCAACAAGTCCTGTGTGGGTTTATGGGAAATTGAAAAGAGGCACAAAAATTATAGATAGAGATATTATGGGATGGAGAACATTGCATTACAAGAAGTTGACCCCTTGCTCCCAGTTACCCCTGTGTGAGCTGTTTCTGCCCCACTATGCAATGCCAAAACTACACAACAAAGAGTGCATTGAATGGTGGCAAGTTGCACAGTTGGTGTGTCTGGGTAGTTACTAAATCTGTGAAGATGAGCATGGAACTCCATGGGTTTCTTGGTTTTGATGTCAGTAGGATTCCATTGTTGAAGCTGATCATGATGTCCAGGAAGTTGATGCTAGTGTGGGAGAGGGAGAGTTTGATGGATGGGTTGTGGTTGTTGAAGTTGTGGTGGAAATCTGAAGGAGTTTAGGTCATCTGTCCAGAGGATGAAAATATTACTGATGTAGCACATTTATATCATTGGTTTCATGGTACACTTGTCCAGAAATTCTTCTTCAAGGTGTCCTATGAAGAGGCTGGAATATTGGGGAGCTATCCTACTACACCCAGCTGTTCCCACGGATTGGACAAAGTGTTTGTTGTTGAACATAAAATTCTTATGGGTGAGGATGAAATGGATGTGTTTGGGATGGATATCTGAATATTGTCCATTGTCTTTTAGCTATTTAAGGCAGGCACTTGTTCTGTCATTGTAAGGGATGGTGCATAGGGAGGTGACATCCATGGTGGCAAGGATGGTGTTCTGAGGGAGACTGTTAATGTTGTGGAGTTTCCGGAGGTAGTCAGTTGTGTCCTGGAAGAAACTGGTGCTTTGTATGGTGACTAGTTTGAGGATGGTGTCTACAAGTCCTGGCAGTCTTCAATAAGAGTGCTGTGGCCAAATACATTGGGTCTGCCTGGGTTCCCTTGTTTGTGTACCTTGGGAAGTATGTAGAATGTCCGTGGGGTGGTTCGTGGGGGATGAGGTCGTAGAGTTTCTCTTGAAGTTGTTGGGGGCACGGCAGAGGAGGCAAGTTCTTTTAAAGTGTTTCCTTCTACCTACCTGCACAGCTTTAGTCTTGCTTGGGTTCAGCATTTGCCAGCTATCTTTCAGCCTGGTGCAGATCTCCATTTGGCATCAAGAGGACTTTTACACAACCTGGAAAAGAGAAATTGAGCTGAGAGCATCATATCTACACGCTGCTGCCCTTTCATTCGGTGTTTACTTTACCAATCAACGCCCCAGCCTAGCGGCTTCCTGTGGATGAGGTGCAGCACCGACCCAACCTGGAAGAACGCTTCAGGAAGCAGTTCTGGGAGTGGAAGAACAACATTTGCGGGCCTGTGGGGTTGGCACTTACGTTCCCTCCTGTAGCTTCTCGGCGGCGGGAGGGGCATTTTGTGATCAGAAGTGCTGGGCGCTGCAGACGGAGCCCGCGGGATGAATTCAGACAGGCCCCTGGCAAGTCCCCACCAGCGCAGCAAGGGCTGACCCTGCCTCCCACCGCGGCCAGGGGCACGCTGGCAGACATGGGACCGCGCTGACACCCCGCTTCTGCAAACTGCGGCATCGCAACACTGAGGGACCTGTCCAAGGTCCCAGCCAATCGGGGCAGCGCTGGTGATTGAACCCAGGAGTCCTGGACAGCATCATCAGCCCTTGGCACTGCGAGGGCTGGCACCGGGGCACCGCCTGGGACACAGGCAAGGCGGCACAGCACCACGTGACCTTCTGTGCCAGCTTTCCCCTTGTGGCGCCAGGAGGGAGGAGCGTCACGTGATGTGGGCGGAGGAGGAGCAGAGTGAGCTACGTGACCCGTGCGGGGCGGGGCCGGGCCGCGAGGGGGGATTAGTCACGTGATTCGGGCGGCCCGGAACGATCCGAGGAGGCGCTGTGCGGCCGCCATTTTCCTGCGGCGCCCAGTGAGCGTGTGTCCCCCGACCCCGGCCGAGCGGAAGGAGCGAAGGGCGGGGGCGGGGGGCAGGAGGAGGGGTCGCTGCCCGGGTGACAGGGCCGTCCCCGGGGGCGGAGCGTAGCGCAGCTGCCCGCGGCGGGGCAGAGCGACGTGTCTGAGCGGGTCCGTCCCCCTGTCCCGTCCCGTCCTGTCCCAGCCCGGCGCCGCAGCACCATGTCCGGCCAGAGCCTCACCGACCGCATCACGGCGGCGCAGCACAGCGTGACCGGCTCGGCCGTCTCCAAGACCGTCTGCAAAGCCACGACCCACGAGGTCATGGGCCCCAAGAAGAAGCACCTGGACTGTGAGTACCGGGGTGTATGTGGCAGAGGTTCCCCGGGGAGCCCTGGGGTCTGTGCGGGGAGCCGGGGGGTCTGTGAGTACCGGGGTGTGTGTGGCAGAGGTTCCCCCGGGAGCCGTGGGGTCTGTGAGTATCGGGGGTGGGGGAAGAGAGGTTCCCCCCCGGGAGCCGTGGGGTCTGTGAGTATCGGGGAGGGGGGGAGAGAAGTTTTCTCCCCCGGGAGCCGTGGGGTCTGTGAGTATGCGGGGGGGTGGAGCTGGGGGGGGATAGAGGGCACTGGATAGGTTCCCCCTGGGGACTTGGGGTCTGAGAGTAATGGGGGCAACTGTCAGAGGTTCCCATGGGAGCCGTGGGGTCTGTGAGTACTGGGGAAGTGGGGGACTGGAGCAGTTCCCCCCCCCTAGGAGCTATGGGGTCTGTGAGTACCGGCGGTGAAGGGGGGAGAGGTTCCCTCCTGGGAGCCGTGGGGTCTGAGAGTACTGGTGGTGGTGATGGGAGAGGTTCCCCCCCCAGGAGCCGTGGGGTCTGTGAGTACGTGGGGGTTCTTTGAGTACGTGGGGGGCAGGAGATGTTCCCCCGTAGGCTGTAGGGACTGTGAGTATGGGGGAAGCAGAAGAGGTTCCCCCCGGGAGCCATGGGGTCTGTGAGTACAGGGTGTGTGTGTGGGAGAGGTTCCCCCCGGAAGCCGTGAGGTCTGTGAGTACCCGGGTGGGGTGGGGGCCTGGAGAGGTTCCCCTGTAGGGTAGGAGAGTCGTGTCTCTTTCCCTCTGCCCCCCCCCCACCCCTTCCCCTGTGGGCCAAGGGGACTGAAAGTATTGTGAGGGGGCAGGAGAGGTTCCCTCCAGGGACCGTGGGGACTGAGTACCACGAGGGAGGGCAGGAAAGGTCCCCTCTGGGGGCTGAAGGGACTGAGAGTCTGGGGATGGGGTGGGGCAGGAGAGATTCCTCTGGGAGCCTGATAGGGACATCTTGAACATTTTCCACCCATCCCTGGGGTATGGTAAAACATCTGGATTGCAAGTAGCCAAACTGCTCAAATGCTTGTCTAGCCCCTTAGTTTCTATACATAGGGAATCATGGGACCACTGAATTGCAAGTAACTAGGGGATCCCCCTTGGGCTTCTGCTGGGCCCACTGATCAATGCACAACATCAGAGAGAGGGCATGAGAAGCATGTGTACTCTGAGTAACTGAAACTCCCCCATATTCAACAGGTGAATTCAGCTACTTTTCAGAGGCCAATACAAATGAGAGGGTGGTGAGCTTCACCAGAGTCCCCAGGAGCAACTCTCTCACCATAAACAGCTACTGTTAAAGGAGAGGTTATTGGGATTTATGTGATAATTGTACTGTGTACAGGGGCATCATCTTTCATACAAATCGTTGGCTAGAAGGTGCTTTATGTTTTGAATTTTCCAACAAAAGCCTACCTCTGGTTGCCAGAAGGATGAAAGATTTTATTCTTTCTTTCCTGGTCCCTCAACATTGAAGCCTCTTCATGGGTCCAAGTCACTGGGGTTTCTGCTGCTCTACTCCTCCCTTGGCCTATGAATATTTCCAGTTCCTGTCTCTACCTGGCATAGCTGTTCCTTGCAGCAGAGTCAAGTTAACTTGGGGTTTTTTGGTCAATTTGACCTCTGCCCAGTTGACTGAGCAGTGAAACAGACTATAGTTCTCAGTTTTACTTTGCTGGTGTTTGACAAGGTAGGAGAGGCAGCAGCTGCACTGGAGCTGAATGTTTACTGACATGGGGGAAAACAACATTTGGAATATTTTCTTTGCAACTGTAAAGGGGGGGGGGAGTCAGAACATGTCTTTTAAAATGAATACTTACATTCTGCAGAAATTAATGGCTTAGATCCCACCTGAATTTCTTGTACCTCTTATCTTGTCCCTACAATCACTCTTTGAATTACCCCGTATCTACCCTATTCCCTGTAACCATAAGGTTTGAGAGGCTCAAGAATTAATATCTGGCCTGTGAGGAACTCTACTCCACATACCTGACTTGCAGAACTATAATACGTTTACTAATCTAGGCACAAATCTGCTAGCCAAGCTTTACCATGTTGATTGTAATGAAAATTGAGATTTTTACTTCAGTCAAAAAAAGACTAGCTCAGGTCAACTAGGGGAGTTGGATTTTACAAGGCTGTCCTACAGTAATAAGGCTTTCCAGCTCACTTCTAAGACATGAGATTATTAAGTTCAAGAAGAAACTTCTGCACTACGAATATATCTGTATTGACATCAAAACCTATGACCATCAGCATCCATTCCTGAAATCACCTGGTTATGTAGCCAAAGTGCAGCATGTAGACTTTGAATAGCTCAGCTCTCTGCCTTCACCTCAATGCATACAATCAGGCCCCCAAAAGATGCACCTGGACTGATAGGTATGTCCCTAATAAATCCTCCTATTCCTTCCCACCATGTTCTTACGATACTATTTAGCCATTTGTTAGGGGCATCCTTCTATCAAAGCAGTAATATTATTATATTAACTGAAGTTGATAGACTAAGCAGTTGATTGTAATTTCATACCATGCATGTGTCAGTTCAGTTCCTAGGTGGCACAGTAATACAATTAATAAAATCTTGCTGGGCACCGCACAAACACACAGACATTCTCAGTGTGGGACAGCTTAAATTTTTAATAGACAATGGGGGAGAAAGGAAGTATTTTTTCCATTTTAAAGATAAAGAGGCACAGAGATTAAGTGGCTTGCTCAGTGTCATACAGGAAGTCTGTGGAAGAGCTGGGAATAGAACCTATTTCATGAGTCCTAGTCCAGTGCCTTAAACATAAGATCAACCTTCTTGAAATACAGCAGCAAATGAGTTGGTTAGTTTTAATTAGGCAATAACTGTTGTTTTTTGTTATTTTGTTCTCGGGTAGATTCTTTTCCTTTTTTGCTTTGGTGATGTTATGGTACTTTACCAGCTTCAGGTGATCCTGTGACGCAGACTAAAAATATGAAGTCCTCTTGGCCTTCCCAGTTTATAGTTCATTGAGAGATTTCTGAAGGCGAATTATGATAGCTGATTATTGTGCAAATCTAGATAATTACAGTATTGTGACTTTTTTCAAGCTATTCTTCCATCTTCCTTTCTGGATTCCTATATGATGCTAGCTTTATATCACTCTTCCTAGCTTTCCCTGGACTTCTTCAGGAACATCTAGTCTTGCCATTATCAGGGTACAAGAACTGTGGCTTTTTTGTTCAAATCACCAGTGGGTTATTTGGTTGTGCAACTGTTGTCTTTAGCTTGCATCAGTTCTCAGCTTCTTTTTAGTTTCTGCATCTTATTTCATCTGTAGAACACTTGCTATGTTTATGCCAGGTATCTTCAGATTTCTGTTGCCTCACCAACTGACCTTGTTCAATAGTCATGCAATTTTGAGCTACAACATGGTCTGAATTTTAATAGGGCTGTCATTAACCTTAATATCTTGTGCTGCACAAGAAAGGTTCCCCACATTCTTTTGTGGGTTGGACTAAACAACCTAATAGACCATTTCCATCTCCAGCTTCTGACTCTGAGAACTGTTTCTCATTTGTATGATAATTAAAGGCTTCAATTTAATTTTAATTAGCTTGTTTAGAGATTTTACATTTGGAGCACAAAGTAACAATACTTTAAATGACAAATATTGCAAAAGATACGGTTTATCCAACATTAAATTGCTTTTCTGTTCCTTCCCATCTTAAAGGTTGCATTTTATAAAAACTCCATGGTGAAGATCATCAATAAGATTATCAATAAGATTTATCAAGTGATATGAGTGAAATGCTGGGAGAGTTTTGAGGTGTTAAGCTACTAAAAAACTTGAGAATTCAATCTGCGTATAAAATGTTATGCACACATTTTGGTAGTATTTGTATGCTTCATATTTCTTTAAAAACTTGATCTTTTATTGGCAGTCTTAAGTCAATTTATGTATGAATCCTAACAAGGTCAGATAAACTTGTCCCAATGTAGTAGTCTTAAATTTGTTTAAATTGTGCAGGAACTCTGTATACATGTACTCGGTCTAATATAACGTGTATACGTGCTTGTTAGGAATCTTGGAAGTCCCCTTGTAGTTCAGTAACAGATGTTACATTGTTTACCATTTCCAAATAGTTCCAATTTAAGAATAACATCCCCTTTTACCTTGCTACAATAGATTTAAGTGGCCAGGTGTTCAAAAAAGCAAACTATTCTGTCTGTGTTATAGTAGGAACCTCCTCTTCTGTGGTAGCTTGCTAACATTGCTTTGTGTTTTAAGAATGATTTAATATATCCATTCTTATGCACTCACTCCAGTTTCCTGCCAACTCAAGTTTCTTCTTTAAGAAAAGTAATAATTTGGGACTAATACCTTGCTGGCATAGCACAGGGAGGTCTTTAAAAGTTAAGGGTCACCCTTGCATTGGATTTGAAAGAAATATCTAAGCAATGAATGTTTAGCTAAATGTAGCTGAATGCGTGGCTGCAGTACAGCATAAGAAAAAGAAATGATAGCCAAAGTTAACTTGGCATCAAATTGTTGTTTTAGTTGCTTTCTCTTGCTATTTCACAGGTTCTGTGTGTGTTTTAGAACATAATTCAAGCAAGCAACTCTGCTGGAATCTGTAGTGCATTTTTGTGATAGTGATTGACATTGTATGTAAAGTGGTGTTATGGTATTTGTTGAATATTGATTGGCATACTCTGACATTTATAGAAGTGGATCTTGGAGACAGTGTCTCAGTGCATACTTTTCTGTTTGCTCTATATTATGACTAGTGGTTGGTCAGCAATTACCACCTTTTTAATCTCAGAACAGTTTTAGTATAATTATTATTAGGCCTTGGCTACACTTGGCAATTCACAGCGCTGCTGCGGCAGCGCTGTGAAGCGTGAGTGTAGTCGCACTGCGAGAGCTGTCTCGCAGCACTGTAAGTACTCCGCCTCTCCGAGGGGAGTAGCTTGCAGCGCTGCGAGCGAGCGTGCAGCGCTGCAGGCGCTGATTACACTGGCACTTTACAGCGCTGCGCTCGGGGTGGGGGGCGTTTTCACACCCCTGAGCGCAGCAAGTTGCAGCGCTGTACAGCGCCAGTGTAGCCAAGACCTTAATGTCGTACTCAAGTCTGTGTTAACAGAAAATTCATGTTACAAGATGCTTGCAACAGATTGGGTATTGGAAGTCCAGGTGAGCAATAGGGCAATCAGTTTGAAGTAATTCATGTGCTTCTTTTTGGATTTAATTTTATTAAGCTTTTCACAAACTGATATAACAAACATAGTAAAATGTACAATTAAACTACCTTTGACTAACCCTCTCTAAAGTTCTTTTGCTGAGTAATGTCTGAATGGACCATTATATGTTTAAACCTGATCAAAATATTTCTTTTTTAAGGAAAATGACAGCTTGTAGGAATCTAAGGCATGAAATAACTGGTCCTTCTACACCAAAAAAATAACTCAGCCCCTCAGTTTCTAGGACAAAGCATTAGAATATGTCCTGGAGGGAACAATGCTGCAGTGGCTGGAAGATGGAGTAGAAGACTTAATAGGTGTCCTCAATCTCTGACTCCTGTGGTTTTGATTCTGTGATTCATATGAGAAATGTGTTGAGATGGGTCATTGTCTTGCAAATGACACAGAAAGGTCAAAACATAAAAAAAGAGGATTCCATCTTGAATTTAAATTCAGATGATCCGACTCTTCCATAAATCTTTCACTTTCCGATACTGGATTTAGATTTTCTGGTGGCATTGATTTTTTGGACCGAACTTTTTGTAGAACTTATTGTAATTTTCTCCCCTTTTGCTTGCATGTGCTTCCTCCTCACCAAAAGAAAAGTGTTCAGTTATTCTCCCCCAGGAACTCTTGGGCCTGGTCTACAGTACGAGTTTAGGTCGAATTTAGCAGCATTAAATCGAATTAACCCTGCACCCATCCACACAACGAAGCCATTTTTGTCGATATAAAGAGCTCTTAAAATCGATTTTTGTACTCCTCCCTGACGAGGGGAGTAGCGCTGAAATCGACATTGCCGGTTTCAATAAGGGTTTATGTGGACGCAATTTGGTATTGGCCTCCAGGAGCTATCCCACAGTGCACCATTGTGACCGCTCTGGACAGCAATCTGAACTCGGATGCACTGGCCAGGTAGACAGGAAAAGCCCCGCGAACTTTTGAATTTCATTTCGTGTTTGCCCAGCGTGGAGAGCTGATCAGCACAGGTGACCATGCAGTCCCAGAATCGAAAAAGAGCTCCAGCATGGACCATACGGGAGGTACTGGATCTGATCGCTGTATGGGGAGACGAATCCGTGCTATCAGAACTCCGTTCCAAAAGACGGAATGCCAAAACATTTGAAAAAATCTCCAAGGCCATGATGGACAGAGGCCACAACAGGGACTCAACACAGTGCTGCGTGAAACTTAAGGTGCTGAGATAAGCGTACCAGAAAACCAAAGAATCAAACGGATGCTCCGGGAGAGAGCCACAGACATGCCGCTTCTATGCTGAGCTGTAGGCAATTCTAGAGGGGGGCCACCACCACTACACCACCCTGTCCGTGGACTCCGATGATCGGGTACTCTCAGTTGCCATGCCTGAGGATTTTGCGGACGGGGAGGATGAGGAGGAGGACGAGGTTGAGGAGAGCACATCGTTCTCCCCGACAGCTAGGATCTTTTTCTCACCCTGACTGAAATACCCTCCCAAGGCGGTATCCCGGACTATGAAGCCATAGAAGGGACCTCTGGTGAGTGTACCTTTGTAAATACAAAACATGGTTTAAAAGCAAGCGTTTTTTAATTATTAATTTGCCCTGAGGACTTGGGATGCATTCGTGGCCAGTACAGCTACTGGAAAAATCTGTTAACGTGTCTGGGGATGGAGTGGAAATCCTCCAGGGACATCTCCATGAAGCTCTCCTGGAGGTACTCCAAAAGCCTTTGCAGAAGGTTTCTGGGGAGAGCAGCTTTATTCCATCCTCCATGGTAGGACACTTTACCACGTCACCCTAGTAGCAAGTAATCTGGTATCATTGCATAACAAAGCCTGGCAGCGTATGGTCCCGGTGTTTACTGGCATTCAAGCAACATCCATTCTTTATCTCTGTGTTATCCTCAGGAGAGTGATATCGTTCATGGTAACCTTTTTGAAATATGGGAATTTAATTAAGGGGACATTCATAGGTGGCTGTTCCTACTGAGCTGTTTGCCTGTGGCTGAAAAGAAATCCTCCCTGCAGTTAGCCAAGCGGTGGGGGTGGGGGCCCATTGGTGCTGAGCTGTTCGCGTTTGGCTAGCAGGGATCTTCCCTGATACCAGCCACACGGTTGGGGGAGGGTTAAAGCGATCATTGCAGAGAAAAGGATGCGGGAAGGGGGCTTCACGCTGAGCTGTTCGCGTTTGGCTAGCTGGGATCTTCCCTGATACCAGCCATGCGGTGCAGTGGGGGGAGGGTTAAAGTGGTCATCCCAGAGAAAAGGATTGGGGTGGGCTAGTTTGGTTTCTGCTGCTGCATGTTAACATGAAAACCGCAGCCCTAAATGGACAACTCAACGGACTTTGCTTGGTATGGGAAAGGAGGGTGCTGCTGTTATGAAGGTTGCAGAAGCCGAAAGACTATGGCTTACCATGGCCGCCTGCAAGCCAAATTCTGTTGCCTGGCGCGTTTGATCTCGAACACCAAAGCCGCAGGCACTCAATATAAGATGCAAAAAATGACTTTGTACCGAAATCACATGTGCTATGTAATGTGAATAGTGGTGTTCACCGTGAAAGAGTATACCCATTGTTCTGTAAAATGTATCTTTTTAAATACTTCTCTCCCTTTTTTTCCTCCTGCAGCTGCAAATGTTTCAAGCCTCCCTCCTCTATCCCAAAGGCTATCTCAGATAAGGCGGCGAAAAAAATGCACCCGCGATGAAATGTTCTCTGAGCTCATGCAGGCGTCCTGCACTGAAAGAGCTCAGCAGAAAGTGTGGAGAGACACAATAGCACAGGACAGGAAAGCGGCCAGTGAACGTGAGGAGAGGTGGTGACAGGAAGATCAGAGGAGGCAGGATGCAACTCTGGGGCTACTGCGGGAACAAATGGACATGATACGGCGTCTGGTGGAGGTTCAGGAATGTCAGCTGGAGAGACTGCCGCTGCAGCCCCTGTTTAACCACCCTCCCTCCTCCCCAAGTTCCATAGCCGCCTCACCCAGATGCCCAAGAATGTGTGTGGTGGGGGAGGGGGAGGCGAGGCTCCGGGCTCCCAACCACTCCACCCCAGTGGACAGAAGGCTATCATTCAACAAGTTTTGAAGCCTTTTCCTTCCCTCCTCCCACACCCCACCCGGGCTACCTTGTGAGTTATCTCCCTATTTTTATAAACAATTAATAAAGAATACATGGTTTTTAAATAATAGTGACTTTATTTCCAAGCTGTGATAGAAGAGGGGAGGATGGTTGGTTTACAGGGAATTCGTCAACCAAGGGTGCGGGTTTTCATCAAGGAGAAACAAATAGAACTGTCACACGGTACCCTGGCCAGTCATGAAACTGGTTTTCAAAGCTTCTCTGATGCGCAGCGCTTCCTGATGTGCTCTTCTAATCGCCCTGGTGTCCGGCTGCGCGTAATCAGCGGCCAGGCGATTTGCCTCAACCTCCCACCCCACCATAAACGTCTTCCCCCTTACTCTCACAGAGATTGTGGAGCACACAGCAAGCAGCAATAACAATGGGAATATTGGTTTCGCTGAGGTCTGAGCGAGTCAGTAAACTGCGCCAGCGACCCTTCAAACATCCAAATGCACACTCTACCACCATTCTGCACTTGCTCAGCCTATAGTTGAACTGCTCCTTACTACTGTCCAGGGTGCCTGTGTACGGCTTCATGAGTCATGGCATTAAGGGGTAGTCTGGGTCCCCAAGGATAACTATAGGCATTTCAACATCCCCAACGGTTATTTTCTGGTCTGGGAAGTAAATCCCTTCCTGCAGCCGTTTAAACAGACCAGAGTTCCTGAAGACGCGAGCGCCATGAACCTTTCCCGACCATCCCACGTTGATGTTGGTGAAACGTCCCTTGTGATCCACCAGTGCTTGCAGCACCATTGAAAAGTACCCCTTACTGTTTATGTACTGGCTGCCTTGGTTGTCCGGTCCCAAGATAGGGGTATGGGTTCTGTCTCTCACCCCACCACAGTTAGGGAATCCCATTGCAGCAAAGCCATCTACTATGACCTGCACATTTGCCAGAGTCACTACCCTTGATAGCAGCAGCTCAGTGATTGCGTTGGCTACTTGCATGACAGCAACCCCCACAGTAGATTTGCCCACTCCAAATTGATTCCCGACTGACCGATAGCTGTCTGGCGTTGCAAGCTTCCACAGGGCTATTGCCACTCGCTTGTGAACTGTGAGGGCTGCTCTCATCTTGGTATTCTTGCAGTTGAGGGCCGGGGAAAGCAAGTCACAAAGTTCCATGAAAGTACCCTTACGCATGCGAAAGTTTCGGAGCCACTGGGAATCATCCCAGACCCGCAACACTATGCGGTCCCACGAGTCGGTGCTTGTTTCCCGGGCCCAGAATCAGCGTTCCACGGCTAGAACCTGCCCCATTAACACCATGATGTCCACATTGCCGGGCCCCGCGCTTTGAGAGAAGTCTGTGTCCATGTCCTCATCACTCTCGTCACTGCACTGCCGTCGCCTCCTCACCAGGTTTTGCAGGTTCTGGTTCTGCATAAACTGCACGATAATGCGCGAGGTGTTTACAATGCTCATAACTGCTGCGGTGAGCTGAACGGGGCTCCATGCTTGCCGTGCTATGGCGTCTGCTCGGGCAGTCCAGGGAAAAGGGCATGAAATGATTGTCTGCCATTGCTTTCACGGAGGGAGGGTTGACTGACGACATTTACCATTAACCACCTGCGACAAATTTTTGGCCCCATCAGGCGTTGGGAGCTCAACCCAGAATTCCAATGGGCAGCGGGGACTGCGGGAACTGTGGGATAGCTACCCACAGTGCACCGCTCGGAATGTTGACACTTGCCACGGTACTGTGGACGCACACCGCCGAATTAATGTGCTTAGTGTGGACACATGCACTCGACTTTATACAATCTGTTCCCAAAAATCGACTTCTGGAAAATTGGAGTAATTTCGTAGTGTAGACTTACCCTTAGTATTAGATAGAAGCAGCTGTTCTGCTGTCTAGCACTAGAATTGCTAAAGGTAGCACCCTTTATAAATGCTCTCTAGTATTCTCTGTATGTACACTTACTATGGTACCTTGTAGTAGTTTCCAATTTAACTACTGCAGGCGCCCACTGTGTCAGCAACGGATATCTATCTATCAACATTTGTCGGACATGAACCATAGTGAGATGGTGGAATGTGCCCAAGAAGCAATTCTGTAGTCTGAAACAAACTCTACTGTCTGTTTCCTTTTCTAACATATTGTTGTAATGGATTTAGTTTGAACATGATGGAATTTCACAAATTTAATTAATATTGTTGGCATTCTAATCAGCATTGACGTAAAACAAATGTTAACTGAGAACAGAATTATTTGTTAGTGAAACCAACATCCAAAAGTGATAATCCTTACTTGCATGCCAAGTGATAATCCTATTGTGTGAATTTATAGAAAAAATTAATTTATAGAAGGAAACTTTGTGTGAGATTCTGAGATGAGGTTGAGGAATTCTTTAGAGTTGAGATGAGAAGAAAACTACTTTTTCAGCATTAAAATCAGCACTGCATACAAACTTAGCAGCATCATTCCTGCTTGGCTAGAAACTAGAGGGATTTTAATGCAAATTGTGAAAGATCTGTTTAATACTTTGAAAATTTGCATTTCTTCAGTATATTGGGTGTACTCAACATTAACTGTTAAAATGATGCTTTTGTTCTTTATTATTGAACACTTTTGCTAGTGAAATTTTTAACATGCTTAACATTCACAATTCAAATTTGATAGTTTTTTACAAAATTCAGATGAAAAATGTTTTAATGAAACTATTTTTAAAAATGCAATAAAACTATTGATTTGTTTTGAACTAAACACTCTGCTGCGATGTTTGCATCCCAAATATTGCAGCTTTGAGAACCTGACAGTAAAACTGACTTTCACAGTCCACAATGGGAGACATTCAGAAAGTGTTTTACTAAATTCCAGGTTAGTAAATAATTTTAAACAAATCTCCTTAAATTGAATGCCCCCGTAACACGGCCATAAATTCAGCAGCAACATCTCTAATATCTCATTAGCTTACTAATGTTTAAATTCAAAATATCTAGATAAGCAGACAACTTTATATTTTGATACTAAACTAAAGCTGTTGTTTTTAAAATCCCATTTGTGGTATAATTACACCTCTACCTCGATAGAACGCTGTCCTCGGGAGCCAAAAATTCCTACCGTGTTATAGGTGAAACCGCGTTATATCAAACTTGCTTTGATCCACTGGAGTGCACAGCCCCGCCCCCCCAGAGTACTGCTTTACCGCGTTATATCCGAATTCGTGTTATATCAGGTCACGTTACCTCGGGGTAGAGGTGTATTTGCAAAATTATGCCTCTTCAAACTCCGCTTTGCAGTTTTCAGTGGATTACAGCTTCTTGTACTTTGCTTCGCTATGTTACAGATTTCTTCTTTGGTATAACTGTAACACGTATTGTAAGGATTTAGTGCATGTTTTTGTATTTCATGCTTTCCTTTTTTGCAGTGGGACTAGTTCTTACGTTAAGTGAAAGATTGAGGTAATTTTTTTTTTTGCATTTATTTTGATTAAATTATAGATTGAAGTCAGCATTCTCACTGACGAGTGGATCTTTGTTCAGTTTGAAAATTAGATTCATTTTTATTTTCTTAACGTGAAAATGTTAACTGCAAGTGAAATATTCATAAGTTACAATTATGGCTGTAAATCTCAACCAACTATTACATAACATAGGTTTCCAATTTCTCTGAGTCTTGGCTTTACTTTCTTCAGTTCTATTTATTTACTTCAAATTGATGTAGTGTCTGCATAATTAAACCAAGAGTAAAGACAATGTAGCTATGAGTTTAAAAAAAACCCAATTATTTGTTTGCAGCTCATTCTTATTTTGTATTAGAATCACTTCAGTACATGTTATTGGATACAGATACGGATAAATATATGCACACCAACAAAGTATTCCAAATTCTTTCTTGCACTAATATTTGTTCAAGCTAACTTTACATTGGTAGAAAAGCTGATGTAATTAATGAACTAGCCTGTATTTTTTTTCCTGAGATCCATTTGGTAGGTTTATGATTCATATGATAATTTGCCTCCTTCCATATTTTATGGCTGAAACCATAATATTGTTTTATTCTTAGTTACGTTGTCTTCTTAAAACTGCAACCAGCTGTTTGTAAAATAGAGGAGTTACTGTATTGTTGAATAACATGAAAATATATTTCCTTAGCTCTTAAAAATGTAATTATTTTCCCCCTCTACATTCAGTGTTGCTTCCCTGTTAGCTAATCTCAGACAGTGACACCCGTTTAATGGACAGCTTTTGGTGTTTAAATTTCTGTGCCATGATTCTTAAAATATTTCATCTTTCACTTTGATTAAAAATTTGTTAGTCTTTCGAATGACAATCCATGCCACTTAGTGTCTTTCACTAATATAGACTAATTTTAATTTGGGTAATGATTTATTTCTAAATTCTTACTCCAGTTGCAAATGTATACATTATTCCTCCTTCCCTAAACTGTTGTGTATTGTATTGCTGTATAGCTACTTCTGAATTTCACCCAGTAATGGCTGTATTTCAGCTGTGGAGAATAGTACTGGAAATCTAGTATCTAATGTCACGGACTAACTTGTGGGTGTCAAAAGCAAAGACTTTTTTCTAGCTATAAAGATGATTTTGAAAGGTTTGTTTATACTTGTGAGCTGACCCCTCCCACCAACCTCTTCATTAATAGGGGGTAGTGTCCACATTTCAGTGTGTGTTCACCTTTAGTTTAAATTTCTGTTCTGGTGGATTTTTCTTTTTCTTAACAAGCATTTGAAATGCACAGTAGCCCTTTCTCTTCTTCGTTCATACTATCTGATGGAAAGAGTTTTGACCAGTGACAGGTAGATCCATAAACATTGGAAGAACACGGACTAAAGTAGTACATGGGGTGTGTTTTGGGGGAGAGGGAGGGAGGGTTGAGAGTATTAAAAGCTGTGGCATAATCTAGCAGTTCTCTGATTTCGGCAATTCAGAGAATTTGTTCTGCGTGTACTAAACTGTTTGGCATGATCACTGCAGCACTGTTGATTTTTGAATTTGTTGGTCAAAATATAGCTCAGAAAACCCTTTCTCAATAAAAAAAAATACACGTCAGCTGTATTTTTTTAAGTGTTTTAAGGCTTAAGATAGGGTAAATGTAACCTTTATTTATTCATTCCTCATAGGTACAAAGCACTTAGAGCAAAGAATAAAAACAATAGCAGGCCTACATAAAAGAGTAATGTTTACACCTTGGTAAATCATTCTCTGCCCAGCTAACTCCATCAGTTGGGAGAAGTAGACAGCCCTGGCTGAAAAAGTCTGAATCTCTGAATGGGGTTGCTAGCCTCCCCAGTTCTTCCTTTTCTAGGACTTTTAGGTTTTAGATCTTGTTTTATCCCAGACTTACAGCCTTGGAAAGAGTAAACATTCTAGACTGGATGGAGATATACAGGTAGTTCCTTCCCCCACTGATGGCCCAGCTGCTTTGAAGGTGTGTTTCTTAGGCTATCTTATCTCTGTTGTTTCATGTCCTCTGGGTTTTCCCCATTTACAGCCTCCTTTGATTTAACTCCACTAGCTATACTGGCAAACATTAATATAGACGAGGCCTCTAGTGGATGGCCTCAGTTACAGTGCATGCATTAGTTATATTTTCTCACTGGCAGATGTTTTTAGTCATTTCAATAAAATTAAAGGTTAACATGTGGTCTTGGAATAAGCTAACTTTGCCATGTAACTTCCAATTTCATGCAGACTTCAAAGATGCATACCATGTACGTTAGAATGCCTTACACAGGTCTAAGGCACTTCATAGTAGGAAGGGCTTTTCAGCATCAGTGCTTTTCAGAAACTGGAATACTGAATCTATAGGCGTGCTTTAATGGTGCCAATGCAAGAGCTAAATCTAGGATGTTGGTTTATCTTATTAAAACTAAATGTAAATAGTTGTTTGGAAAAGTGCGTCAGCCTGCCTCTATTACAAGACAAAAGTAGTGTTTAAATATATTTTTTAAAAATTAGCATTGCAATGTCAGTGATAGGATAATTGAAGGACTGCTGAGACGTTTCTACACTCTACATTTACGAAGTTCCCGTTTGCCAAGACGCTTCGGGTTCTGTAAAACAAAATGAAAATAAATTAAAAGGCATGACTATAAAAATTGCCCTCCTAAGTCAAATAAAAATGAACAAATAGCTCTACTGAAAGAGAGAGGGACAGAAATGGAAAGGAAGCCCTCCTGGTATAGTGAATGACATAGCTTGACCAATGGGATACTTTCATGCTATTGCCAAGATGTTTTTTTCATAGGAGAGGTAGGGCCAGAGATGAATGAAGCTTTTGTGGGGCCTGGACCAGAGCAAGTGGTGGCCTCTCCCCACCCCTTCTGACTGCAGTCCCTCCCCTGCACTTCTACGGGGGAAAAGGGGTTAGGGCGCGGGGGCCTGCTGCCCCTCTGCCTGGCGCTCCTGCCGGGGTACAGGGTTGGGGCACAGGGGCTTGCCCCGCCCGCCTGGTGCTCCTGCCGGGGTACAGGGGAAGCCTGACCCTGCTCCCTGCCAGGAGTGCTGGGTGGAGTGGGTCTGGGCGCGGGGGCGCCCATTTGCCCCGGGCACCTGGGCATGGGTCGTGTTCGCCCAGTGGCTAATCTGCCACTGGGCAGGGCATATACTTAAGAGTCCTGCCATTTTTGTCTCAGAGCAACTTCTTTCAAATCGGGAGACCAGAGCAAGCCTCTTGCATTTGCTTGCTACCAAAGCTTATTTTTTCCCCAAGTAACTTTGAAAGGAAACTAAGGAATGAGGTGTAAAGTTCTGTTCTGGAATAGATATTAGTTGATAGAGGAAGATGTGGTAAGTGGTCAGTTTTTAATATGGAAGGTTAAAATAGGATATCCCAAACAGGGCTAGTGTTTGTTTATTACTGAGCTAGGGAAAGGGGGTGAACAGGCAGTACAGAGGCAGGTGAAAATAAAGGTGGGAGGAACTCAAGGTCATGCTGAATGGAAAGAATAATTTGAACTGCACATATGTAATTAGTTCTGAACTAACTACAAGTTTACGGAACTTTTTCCGTAAGTGCGGATTTTTGTAAGTCGGGTTTGTGTAACCTGGGGAGCGTCCGTATAAACATTACAGCACATGAAAAGATGAGAGTTGCATTACCAAGTGGAGGGGTCAGTGCTAACAAGGCCAATTCAATTAAGGTAGAAGTGGCCTATTCTCAACAGTTGACAAGAAGTGGTGAATAACGAGAGGGAAAATTACTTTTGTAGTGACTCATCCAATCCCAGTCTTTATTCAGGCCTAATTTGATGGTGTTCAGTTTGCAAATTAATTCCAGTTCTGCAGTTTCTCGTTGAAGTGTGTGTTTGAAGTTTTTTGTTGTTGAAGCATTGCCACTTTTAAGTCTGTTGTTGAGTGTCCAGGGAGATTGAAGTGCTCTCCTACTAGTTTTTGAATGTTACAATTCTTGATGTCTAATTTGTGTCCATTTATTCTTTTGCGTAGAGATTGTCCAGTTGGGCCAATATGCATGGCAGAGGGGCATTGCTGGCACATGATGGCATATATCACATTGGTAGATGTGCAGGTGAATGAGCCCCTGATGGTGTGGCTGATGTGGTTAGGTCCTATGATGGTGTCCCTTGCATAGATATGCAGACAGATTTGGCAACGGGGTTTGTTGCAGGGATTGGTTCCTGGGTTAGTGTTTTTGTTGTGTGGTATGTAGTTGCTGGTGAATATTTGCTTCAGGTTGGGGGACTGTCTGTAAACAAGGACTGGCCTGTCTCCCAAGGTCTGTGAGAGTGAGGGATTGTCCTTCAGGATAGGTTGTAGATCCTTGATGATGCTCTGGAGAGGTTTTAGTTGGGGGCTGTAGGTGATGGCTAGCCTACTACTCTAGAAAATTAGTTTGACCCAGCAACATTGCTCAAGGGTGCGAAAAATCCCCTGAGCGGTGTAGTTAAGATGACCTAAGGGATGGTCTACACTGAAAAGTTAGATTGGTATAGCTATCTCTCAAGGGTGTGAAAAATCCACACCTGTCAGAGATGTAACTAAGCCCCCCTAACTCCTGGTGTAGATAGTGCTAGATTGATGGATGGATTCTTTCATCAACCTAGCTACTGCTTCTCTGGGAGGTGGAGAATCCCTCCCATCAATGTAGTAGCATTTTAAGTGTAGACCTAGAGTTAGGCTACCTTCCTTGCATGTGAGCTTGAAGAGACAGAATTCACACTTTGATAGTTCTCTCAATGTTGCTTGTACTTGATATATCAAATAAGATTTATTGACTCTGATCTGACTAGTGGTCTGTTCACTCTTATTGTGACGTTTGTGACTTCATGCAATTGATTTGAGTAGTGATAGATTTTGGAAATTTGTATTTGAATACATCAGTGTCTGAATATTGATTAGGGATGGTGTATATGGATGTTTGAACTGCTCTAATTGAAAGTTAGTTTCCAAAAGGTTTTACCAAAGTTTGATTTGTTGAAATAAAGGTAATCCCTTGATTTTTTTGGAAAGTGTGTTGCATAATTTTTTGTTGTAGCTATTCATCTGCCTCAGTGTTCCCTCATTACAGGTTAACATTTTCTGAAAGATCTGGATAAAATATTTTCTGCGCATGGAATTCCTTATTTATTCTGGAATAAGTGTCCACACATGGAGTTAATCAGGAATAAACCCCACGTGTAGACAAGCTGCTAAGACTGCTAAATCTGTTCTAGAGTATCTGGTTCAAATGAGAATAAACTCTGAGAAATAACCGGGACCTGGTTAACTCCATAAAGGGTTTGTATCAAGGAGAGTGAACAGTCAGCGTCCTCTGCCCTGTTCCAAAATGATCACTGTACACCGTATAGATTGAAAAACTCTTCCCCTGGGTTTCTGCCTTAGGACCACTTATCCTCATCATAGACCCTAGGTCCCTCTGACCAGAGGGGCTACTCAGACTTTTCATATGTCCAAAATGAGAAAATGAGCTGCACATACCACAGTGAGCCAAAAGGGATTAACTAACTTCTTCCTGCAAAGTCTGATGCTAACTAAAAGTGGATCAATATGAAAGCCCAACAACCGTGTTAAAAGCAGTTTGGCTAGCTTTAATCAAATATTTAATTTCACTTCAACTGCTAACATTGAAGTTGCTAAGTGCAGCACTTGTCAGGAAATGCCAAAGTCCCTGGGGGTTTCCGCTTTCCTATGGGGCATGGGTCACTTGCAGGTTTAAGCAAGTATAAATGATGGATTCATTGTAACTTGAAGTCCTTAAATCATGATTTGAAGACTTCAGTAATTCAGCCAGATGTTATGGACAGGAGTGGGTGGTGGGTCAGGTTCTGTGGCCTGCAATGTGCAGCAGGTAAGACTAGGTGATTATGATTGTCCCTTCTGCCTTAAAGTCTGAGTCTATGGGTATGTCTACACTACAAAATTAGGTCGAATTTATAGAAGCCGGTTTTATAGAAATTGGTTGTATACAGCCGATTGTGTGTGTCCCCACATAAAATGCTCTAAGTGCATTAAGTCGGCAGACCGCGTCCACAGTACCGAGGCTAGCGTCGACTTCCGGAGCGTTGCACTGTGGGTAGCTATCGCACAGTTCCCGCAGTCTCCGCCGCCCATTGGAATACTGGGTTGAGATCCCAATGCCTGAATGATGCAAAACAGTGTCGCGGGGGGTTCTGGGTACATGTCGTCAGGCACCTCCCCCTCCGTCAGAGCAACGGCAGACAATCGATTCGCGCCTTTTTTACCTGGGTTACCTGTGCAGACAACATACCACGCCAAGCATGGAGCCCGCTCAGCTCAGCTCACCGTCACCATATGTCATCTGGGTGCCGGCAGACGTGGTACTGCATTACTACACAGCAGCAGCTAATTGCCTTTTGGCAGTAGACGGTGCAGTATGACTGGTAGCCTTCATCAGCGATCTGGGTGGTGGCAGACGTGGGGCTGCATTGCACACAGCAGCAGCCCCTTGCCTTTTGGTAGAAGATGGTATATTACGACTGGTATCCGTCGTCATCGTACTGCAGTGGCTGTCAGTCATGGGCACCTGGGCAGACATGCTCAGTCCTATCGAATTGTCTTGATGATGATGGCTATCAGTCGTAGTATGCTATTTTCTGCCAAGCGCCCAGTATTTTCTGCCAAGCACCCAGAAGATGCCGAGGGCTATCAGTCATGCTGCACAGTCGTCTGCCAGCTTAAGATGTAAAAAATAGATTTGTTCTGTATTCATTTGCTTCCCCCTCCCTCCGTGAAATCAACGGCCTGCTAAACCCAGGGTTTTGAGTTCAATCTTTGGGAGGGGCCATTCTGTGTGACAGTTGTTTGTGTTTCTCCCTGATGCACAGCCACCTTTGTTGATTTTAATTCCCTGTACCTGTACGCCATGTCGTCACTCGCCCCTCCCGCCCTCCGTCCGTCAGATACTAGTTTCACGCCTTTTTTCAGACCAGACGCCATAGCACTGGGATGGAGCCCGCTCAGATCACCGCGGCAATTATGAGCACTATGAACACCACACGCATTGTCCTGGAGTATATGCAGACCCAGGACATGCCAAAGCAAAACCAGGACCAGCCGAGGAGGCGATTGCAGAGCGGCGACGAGAGTGATGAGGAAATTGACATGGACATAGACCTCTCACAAGGCACAGGCCCCAGCAATGTGCAAATCATGGTGTTACTGGGGCAGGTTCATGCCGTTGAACGCCGGTTCTGGGCCTGGGAAACAAGCACAGACTGGTGGGACCGCATCGTGCTGCAGGTGTGGGACGATTCCCAGTGGCTGCGAAACTTTCGCATGCGTAAGGGCACTTTCATGGAACTTTGTGACTTGCTTTCCCCTGCCCTGAAGCACCAGAATACCAGGATGAGAGCAGCCCTCACAGTTGAGAAGCGAGTGGCGATAGCCCTGTGGAAGCTTGCAACGCCAGACAGCTACCGGTCAGTCGGGAATCAATTTGGAGTGGGCAAATCTACTGTGGGGGCTGCTGTGATCCAAGTTGCCAGGGCAATGAAAGACCTGGTGATATCAAGGGTAGTGACTCTGGGAAACGTGCAGGCCATAGTGGATGGCTTTGCTGCAATGGGTTTCCCAAACTGTGGTGGGGCCATAGACGGAACCCATATCACTATCTTGTCACCGAAGCACCAAGCCACCGAGTACATAAACCGCAAGGGGTACTTTTCAATGGTGCTGCAAGCCCTGGTGGATCACAAGGGACGTTTCACCAACATCAACGTGGGATGGCCGGGAAAGGTACATGACGCTCGCGTCTTCAGGCACTCTGGTCTGTTTCGAAAGCTGGAGGAAGGGACTTTCTTCCTGGACCAGAAAATAACCGTTGGGGATGTTGAAATGCCTATCGTGATCCTTGGGGACCCAGCCTGCCCCTTAATGCCATGGCTCATGAAGCCGTACACAGGCAGCCTGGACAGTAGTCAGGACCTGTTCAACTACAGGCTGAGCAAGTGCCGAATGGTGGTGGAATGTGCATTTGGACGTTTAAAAGCGCGCTGGCGCAGTTTACTGACTCGCTCAGACCTCAGCGAAAAGAATATCCCCATTGTTATTGCTGCTTGCTGTGCGCTCCACAATATCTGTGAGAGTAAGGGGGAGACATTTATGGCGGCGTGGGAGGTTGAGGCAAATCGCCTGGCCGCTGATTACACGCTGCCAGACACCAGGGCGGTTAGAAGAGCACAGCAGGGCGCAGTGCGCATCAGAGAAGCTTTGAAAACGAGTTTTGTGACTGGCCAGGCTACGGTGTGAAACTTCTGTTTGTTTCTCCTTGATGAACCCTCCGCCCCCCCCCCCCACACCCGGTTCACTCTACTTCCCTGTAAACCAACCACCCCACCCTCCCCTCCCCCCTTCGAGCACCACTTGCAGAGGCAATAAAGTCATTGTTACTTCACATTCATGCATTCTTTATTAATTCATCACACAATTAGGGGGATAATTGCCAAGGTAGCCCGGGATGGGTGGGGGAGGAGGGAAGGAAGAGGACACACTGCAGTTTAAAACTTTAACTCTTATTGAAGGCCAGCCTTCTGATGCTCGGGCAATCATCTGGGATTGAGTGACTGGGTGGCCGGAGGCCCCCCCCACCGTGTTCTTGGGCGTCTGGGTGAGGAGGCTATGGAACTTGGGGAGGAGGGTTGTTGGTTACACAGGGGCTGTAGCGGCAGTCTCTGCTCCTGCTGCCTTTCCTGCAGCTCAACCATACGCTGGAACATATCAGTTTGATGCTCCAGCAGCCGGAGCATCGACTCTTGCTTTCTGTCGGCAAGCTGACGCCACCTATCATCTTCAGCCCGCCACTTGCTCTGTTCATCCCGCGATTCAGCCCGCCACCTCTCCTCTCGTTCATACTGTGCTTTTCTGTAGTCTGAGATTGACTACCTCCACGCATTCTGCTGTGCTCTGTCAGCGTGGGAGGACATCTGGAGCTCCGTGAACATATCATCCCGAGTCCGCTGTTTTCTCCTTCTAATTTTCACTAGCCTCTGTGAAGGAGAAACATTTGCAGCTGGTGGAGGAGAAGGGAGAGGTGGTTAAAAAAGACAAATTTTAGAGAACAATAGATACACTCTTTCACGTTAAATTTTGCTGTTCACATTACACAGCACATGTGCTTTCGTTACAAGGTCGCATTTTTCCTCTTATATTGAGGGCCTGCTGGTTTGCTGTGAGAGTTCACTCACGCAGTGCCAGGCAACAGAATTCGGCTTGCAGGCAGCCATGGTAAGCCACAGTCTTTTGGCTTTTTTAAACCTTCATAACATGTGGGAATGGTTTCAAACAGCAGCGCCCTCATTTCCCATACCAAGGACCCATTGGGTTGGCCATTTAAAATGGGTTTGCAATGTAAAAGGAGGGGCTGGGGTTTCCAGGTTAACGTGCAAACCCAACTTACCCCCCCCCCCCACACACACACACCCAATTCTCTGGGATGATCACTTCACCCCTCCCCCCTACCGTGTGGCTAACAGCGGGGAACATTTCTGTTCAGCCGAGCAGGAACGGGCACCTCTGAATGTCCCCTTAATAAAATCACCCCATTTCAACCAGGTGACCGTGAATATCACTCTCCTGAGGATAACAAAGAGAGATAAGGAATGGATGTTGTCTGCATGCCAGCAAACACCGGGACCATACGCTGCCATGCTTTGTTATGCAATGATTCCAGACTACGTGCTACTGGCCTGGCGTGGTAAAGTGTCCTACCATGGCAGACGGGATAAGGCAACCCTCCCCAGAAACCTTTTGCAAAGGCTTTGGGAGTACATGAAGGAGAGCTTTCTGGAGATGTCCCTGGAGGATTTCCGCTCCATCCCCATACAAGTTAACAGACTTTTCCAGTAGCTGTACTGGCCGTGATTGCCAGGGCGAATTAATCATTAATCATTAAACACGCTTGCTTTTAAACCATGTGTAATATTTACAAAGGTACACTCACCAGAGGTCCCTTCTGTGCCCTCAGGGTCTGGGAGCACACCTTGGGTGAGTTCGGGGGTTACTGGTTCCAGGTCCAGAGTGATAAACATATCCTGGCTGTTGGGGAAACCGGTTTCTCTGCTTCCTTGCTGCTGTGAGCTATCTACATTATCTTCATCCTCATCTTCCTCGTACCCCGAACCCGCTTCCCTGTGTGTTTCTCCAGTGAGGGAGTCATAGCACATGGTTGGGGTAGTGGTGGCTGCACCCCCTAGCATGGCATGCAGCTCCGCGTAGAAGCAGCATGGATGGTCCGAGGCCGAGCCACAAACGTTTGCCTCTCTGGCTTTGTGGTAGGCTTGCCTTAGCTCCTTAATTTTCACGTGGCACTGCTGTGCGTCCCTGTTATGGCCTGTTTCCTTCATGGCCTTGGAGACCTTTTCTAATATTTTGCCATTTCGTTTACTGCTACGGAGTTCAGCTAGCAGTGATTCATCTCCCCATATGGCGAGCAGATCCCGTACCTCCCGTTCGGTCCATGATGGAGCTCTTTTGCGATCCTGGGACTCCATCACGGTTATCTGTGCTGATGAGCTCTGCGTGGTCACCTGTGCTCTCCACGCTGAGCAAACAGGAAATGAAATTCAAACGTTCGCGGGGCTTTTCCTGTCTACCTGGTCAGTGCATCTGAGTTGAGAGTGCTGTCCAGAGCGGTCACAATGAAGCACTGTGGGATAGCTCCCGGAGGCCAATAACGTCGAATTCCGTCCACACTACCCCAATTCTGACCCACTAAGGCCGATTTTAGCGCTAATCCCCTCGTCAGAGGTGGAGTAAAGAAACCGGTTTAAGTCGAAAGAAAGGGCTTTGTCGTGTGAACGTGTTCAGGCTTAATTCGATTTAATGCTGCTAAAGTCGACCTAAACTCGTAGTGTAGACCAGGCCTAAGTCAAAACTGCCTATGCAACCTTAACTTTGCCCCTGGTGTGTGCATATGGATAATACTGTCTTTAATTATATAATCACAACTTTCATCTTTTTTTTCTGGAGGGCCTCTGCTTCATTTAGATGCTTATTGGTTGATGCCCAGTGAATGTTGCAGGGGGATACACCAGTTCATTTGTGCATTATTTTTGTCTCAGGCCTGTTTTCACTGTTACATATCTTATTCTACATCCATTTGCAGTGGAATGAGAAATCTTGCATAAATACACTTTTATGTCCAATAAAATGTGGCAGGACTTTTATAAAACTTTGTTTTTAAAATCAGTGCACATGCATGAAGTCTTTTTTGGTGGATTTTTTTAGTTTTGTTTATTTTTTTTTGCTTTAAAACTTTTTAACTTTCTTCTAGTACTTGGCAGAGTCTAAACTCTCTTTCATTAGGTCACCTAAAACCATATGTCTTAAGCTTAGGGACTAGCTAAATGATGAATTTGAATGTGCTACCGCAAACTGGAGCTATGAGAGCTGGGGTTTTTTATAATAAATATCTCCCCTCCAATATTTAAATAGCTGTACTGTGCTCAGATTTCAAACAAATCCTCCTCACACAGATGGCATGTTGAGTATTAATCCTGAAAGGAAAAGTTAGAGTTGGTGATAACCAACTGCAGAGGCCTTCTAGACAGGAAACACTGCGGCTCCATTAATTATAGTTGTTGCTATGTGCTTGGCCTCCAATGACTAAGCACATAGCATCTGCTTCGCCATGTAGTTCTTGGTCACGTCATCTTCCTCTTCAGCTCATTTGAAGTTAATCCATATGTTACTGCAAAAGATTTCTTTATTGGCTACGTGTGTGTTCTGTAGAATTAAGTTAGAACAGTTTCATTGGAAAAATTACCAAAACTATTAAAAAATGACTTGTTACAGTTCCTTTTATGTAAAAGTGGAATCAGCTGCTTCCTCCTCCTTTGTGTTTTGGACTCAAGGGTTTTTGTGTACAAAATGTGAACTTAATCCAGTATATATCTGGTGTATGTTTTATGGAGTGGATCCATGGACCCATGTTTGAATCAAGAAATCCACTTTTTCTTGACAAGAATTATTATTAATCTAACTACACTTCTACCCCGATATAACGCGACCCGATATAACACAAATTCAGATATAACGCAGTAAAGCAGCTCTCTGGGGGGGGGCGGGGCTGCGCACTCCGGCGGATCAAAGCAAGTTCGATATAATGCAGTTTCACCTATAACGCAGTAAGATTTTTTGGCTCCCGAGGACAGCTTTATATCGGGGTAGAGATGTATCTACTTATTAGAATTATTTTACCCAAGAGTATGAAGGGTAAAAGGCAAATAAAGAACTGCTTTGTGAAATCCAGCAAGCTCTGTTGTCAGCAGTTCACCTCTTTGTATTCCTGGAATGTTGAAACTAATACACATTTTTATCCGAAGTTCTTACTGTGTGGTTGTTTGTATTTAAAAAAAAAAAAAAAAAAAAAAAAAAAGACACATGTTAGGCAGATTGTGTATGTAACATTTTCCTTAGCTGGCTTTTTAGTGTTTTGTTGTTTTTCTGAGACACGGGGTAAGGATAGCTCAGTGGTTTGAGCATTGGCCTGCTAAACCCAGGGTTGTGAGTTCAATCCTTGAGGGGACCATTTAGGGATCTGGGGCAAAAATCTATCTGGGGATTGGTCCTGAGGTCCCTTCCAACCCTGATATTCTAGCATAGTATTTGTAAAGGGTTTAACACATCAGGGTTTGAACACTTTTGTCTTAGGGCGAAGAATTAGGGCTGTCAAATGATTAAAAAAATTAATTGTGATTAATCATGAGATTAAAAAATTTGAAATTAATCGCAATTTTAATCACACTTAATAAAAAAAAAAACCTAAATATTTTTGGATGTTTTTCTACATTTTCAAATATATTTGTGTTTTGTGTTGTAATTGAAATCAATATATTTGGAAATGTGGAAAAACATCCAAAATATTTATAATATCAGTTGGTATTCCATTATTGTTAAGCAGTGCAATTAAAGCGGTGATTAATCTTTTTAGTCGAGTTAATTTGTTCAGAGTTAATTGCTTGAGTTAATTGCTATTAATTGACAGCCCTACTAAGAATACTTATCAATATTTTAGGGTGGGTGAAGGGTAATGTTAAAGAAAAGTTAGCCATCTGCTTAGTTTAGTAAATTACATTATCTCTTTCATAACAATATTGAAATATCTGTTTCATTGGGATGCTACAATCCCAGAATTTTATCTGAATTGTTTAATTTAGGGCTTATTACTTGTATAGATCTTTTACAACTTTTGTGCTTTCAACATATAGTTGTGGTAGGCCAGAGCAAGTAGAAGGAAGAATTTCTGAAAATCTCATTGGACTGGCAGCCAAATTTTTATTTACTTTTTATTATTTTTATTAATTTTTCTCTTTTCAACTTCTGTGAATTTATTAATAGTGACTAGAGCATCTTTCCAGCAGCTTTTGGAACCCTCTACAAGCCTGTCGCTCGAACCCTATCGGCTCTCTGCCGGAGCCCTGCCTTCCCCCCTGCACAGGGCTAGCATCTCCACTTGCCCACCGCACATTTCTCCACACCGCACCCCACTTTTTTGACAAAAGTGTCCCGTTTGCTCTTGCCATCTGATCAAGTCAGCAAGAGCAAACAGAGCAAATGTCTACTTTTGCCAAAAAAGTCAGGACGGCCAGAACAGGGCTTAAAAAAGGGATTGTCTTGGCCAAAACAGGATGTATGGTCACCCTACATATAGCTCATCTATCCACTTTCCTATTTAATCCTTCAGTGAAGTTATAATGCTGAATGTGTGACATCAATTTATGTGGCAACAGATTAATACCAAACACAGGAATATGACTTCACTTGGGCATCGAGAAGCTGGTTTGAGGGGCAGGCAGCCTTCGTTAGAACGCCGGTACTTTCAATTATGATAGGGAAAACAGAAAAACAAATCAGCCAAGCAAAATGCCACTTGTTTACATACCAGATTGCTTCAATGTGAAAGTCAGATATATTAAGCAAGAGCAATAATAAATTCAACTAGTTTGTGGAATTCTTTATATAATGAAATATGTAATTAGAATGCAATAAGAACCAGGATAATGGCCACGGCCTTAATTTTCTTGGGTTTATTTCAACAATGATAGCTTGTGGCATAGTTCCATCTTCCTCTCCTTACTGCTCCTCTGGTTGGCAGATTCCCTAAAATCCGCTTGATTTCTGTAAACTGGCTGCTTCCCAGGACTGCAATACCTCCACTTCAGACTCTCTTCCTGTTCACCCATCTGACTCCTGCAAAAAAGCACAACGTCGAGTTATACCCAAAGCTGATATGGCAAAGAATAATTACTCCACTTGGTTAGAGAATTATTGATTCCAGAATAAAGTCACATTTATTTTAATATAGTGTCCACACGGGACTCTATTGTGGTCTCAGATCTGGCACTTCAGAGTCCCAACTTCTCTTTACTACAGTGGGCTTTTTGTGTTTTTCATTTTCTGTACTTGTATGCCTGTTAAGAAACTAAGTTATAATCTTTTCTCCAGCAGTGGAGAAGGGTGCATAGTCAGCTGAATATGAGCTCCCAGTGTGGCATGGTGGTCAAAAAGGCTAATGTGATCCTTGGATGCATAAACTGGAATCACGAGTAGGAATAGAGATTATTTTACCTCTGTGTTTGGCACTGGTATGACTGCTGCTGGAATACGGTGCCCAGTTCTGATGTCAACAATTCAAGACTGAGGTTGAGAAACTGGAGAGGGTTCAGGAGAAGAGCTACGAGAATGATTAAAGGATTAGAAAGCATGCTTTATAGAGAGAGATTCAAGGAGCGCCATCTCTTTAGCTTAAGAAGAAGGTTAAAGGGTGAGTTGAATACAATCTGTAAGTACTTCGTTGCCTATGTGGGGAACAAATACTTGTTAATGGGCTCTTCAGTCTAGCAGATTGTATAGCACAGTGGTGTTCAATCTGTGGTCTGCAGACTGTGTCTACAATTTCCAAAGGAGTCCACACCTCCATTTGAAATTTTGTAGTGGTCTGCAAATGAAAAAAGGTTGAAAACCACTGGTACAACACAATCCAATGGCTGGAAGTTGAAGCTAGACAAATTCAGATTGGAAATAAGGCACACATTTGTGACAGAGTAATTAACCATTGTAACAGTTTACCAAAGATGATGATGGATTCTCCATTACTGACAATTTTTAAATCAGATTTGGAGTTCTAAAAGATTTGCTCTAGGAATTATTTTGGAGAAGTTCTGTGGCCTGTGTTATGCAGGAGGTCAGACTAGATGATCACAATGGTCCCTTGTGGCTTTGGAATCTATTTATTAAACTAGTTAGTAAACTGGGTACACATTATTGTGCTCACGTGTCGTACGTGTGGAATGGAAAGCTTTCCATTTCGGCAGTATTCCTTTTTACACTGAGGAATAAATGTGGTTAAATTATGTAGTGTATGTTTTGTCTTTGTAAAATCGTAGGGCTTGGCTACACTTGCGAGTTAGAGCGCATTAAAGCAGCCCCGGGCACCCTACCTCACTACCTATCCACGCTGGCAAGGCACGTAGAGCGCTCCGATTTCAGGGCTAGAGCACTCCTGGTACTCCACCTCGGTGAGAAGATTAACACTTGGTGTGCATTGGCTGAAATGCCCGGGCATCAGTGTGAACGAAGTGTTGCATTACTGCGCTCTGATCAGCCTCCGGAAATGTCCCATAATCCCCGTAAGTCAAGTGGCCACTCTTGTCATTGTTTTGGAATAACTGCAGGCATGCCGATATGCCCTTTGAAAGCTCCGTTTCTGACAGCCGGCATGCTTATCTGCTACGAGACAAAGCAACCATTACTGTGGAATGCTGTCTGTGAGAGGGGGGGGGGGGTTTGTTGCTGTCTGAACTTACAAGACAGCATGCTGACTTTCTCAGCCCCCCAAAAACCCACTCTCCATGAGGCCCCGCCCCTGCCCCATCTCTTCCCTGCCCCCATTCCAACCCCTTCCCCGAAATCCCCACACCAACTCCGCCCCCTCCCTGCCCCCAGGGGGTGCAGGAGGGGTATGGGGTGTGGCAGGGGCTCAGGGCAGGGAGTTGGGGTGTGGGGTGCAGCAGTGGGCTCAGGGCAGGGGGTTCGGGTGCAGGAGAGGTGCAGGGTGCGGCGGGGGTTCAGGGCAGGGTGTCGGGGTGTAGGGTGCAGCAGGGGACTCAGGGCAGGGGGTTGGGGTGCAGGAGGGGGGTAGGGTGCGGCAGGGGTTTCGGCTGCAGGGGGGGGTGGGGGGGGGGGGGCTCTGGCCCGACGTGCACCGGGGGGCAGGGCAGGTTCCCCGTGTTGCTTCGGGAAGCTGATGGAACCTGGGGAAGGAGGGGCGCAGGGGTGTGTGTGGCTGTTGCTTCAGGCGGCTTCCCAGAGCGGTGTGGAGGCAGGGCAAGCAGGTAGGGAGCCTGCCCTGCCCCCGGTGCACGTCGGGCCATAGCCGCTCTAGGTAAACGCTGGGGGGAGGTGCGAGGAGCTCGCGGGTTGCAGAAAATAACCCCGCGGGGGCCGCATGCGGCCCCCGGGCCGTGTGTTTGAGACCCCTGATCTAGATCAATGGTCTCCAACCTTTTTACTCCCAAGATCACTTTTTGAATCTAAGAGCAATCCAGGATCTACCCCTCCCCTTCCCCAAAGCCCTGCCCCGCTCACTCTATTTCCCCCCCCCCTTGTCGCTTGCTCTCCCCCACTCTCACTCACTGGAGCAGGGTGGGGTGCAGGAGGGGGTACAAGGTGCTGGCTCTGGGAGGGGGGTGAGGGCTGGGGTTTGTGGTGCAGGAGGAGGTTCAGAGTGCAGAAGGGGGTATGGGGTGCTGGCTCCGTGAGGGGTCTCGGGCTGGGGATTGGGGTACAGGAGGGGTTTTGGGGTGCTGGCTCTGGGAGGGGGCTCGGTGGGTTTTGGGGTGCGACCTCCTGCCGGTCAGCACTTGCCTCTGGCAGCTCCCGGTCGTCAGCGGGCGCAGTGAGGCTAAGGCAGGCTCCCTGCCTAGCCTGGCCCCACACGGCTCCCGGAAGGGACCAGTGCGTGCCTGCGGCCCCTGGGAGGGGGCAGGGGGCACGTGGCTCTGCACGCTGCTCCTCTCTGCAAGAACCGCCCCTGCAGCTCTCCCGGCCAATGGGAGCTGCAGGGGCGGTGCTTGCAAGCAGGAGCAGCACATGGAGGGAGACCCCCCCACCCCCCAGGGCCGCAGGGCTGCGCTGTCCTCTTTCGGTAGCGGCGTGGGACCGGGATAGGCAGGGAGTCTGCCTTAGCGACTTTGCCGCTGGCGATCACGATCGAATGGTTGGTGACCACTGATCTAGACTGAAAGATGAAAGCAGTGGTTCTTATGGTAGCAGTCTGAGTTCCTGAATTTTGACTGATCTTCTTAGGAGTGGTCATAGGTATGGGAAACACTTTCTTTATGGAGTGGTAGATCTGAGTCTCGGAAACATTTTGAGATTGCCAGTTATGAATAGGAACATTGTGCATATTGCAGGCTGTAGCTAAAACACTCTGGAAATATTGATATACTGTATGTACACAGTTTTGGGTAGTGTTCAGCCTGCAATATGTCTAGTCAATGCTAATGCTGTAAACCAAAAGGTTTGAACTATAAATCAGTTTTTATTTTCAAACCAGAAAGAACTTGAAATGTCCCACATAATTGTTAGAAACCTTAAATTTGTATGGCTTTGCATTGAACCAGTACACATAAGAAGAGATGCAAGAACGACGAGGAATTTGTTACATGTGTTTTCATGATAGTGCCCAAGCAAGGATAACACTGCCTATCTTCAGTACGTTGGTTTGCACTTAATGGAGATCCTCCACCCTCACAGTTGCCAGGAGGCTCTGTAAAAGGGATTGTGAAGTGTAGAACCTCCCCTTTACTGGCTGGAAGGGTGGGGAAGAGAGTGAGTAGTCACTCCACCCTTTGTAGCCTCTGGAAAGGAGATTAAAATGTAAGATTCATCAAGAAGATATGAGTGATGGAACTCCCAAAGAGGGTCTAGGGACAGCACAATGATAGAAATCCTAGCACTCTTTCCCTTCCTAGTAAGCGTTGCAGGGGTTCTCTATAGCAGGGTGACCAGATGTCCCGATAAAATCGGGACCGTCCCGATTTTTGAGTGTTAGTCCCCCGTCCTGACCGATCTCTCTCTCTCTCCCCCTCCCACCCCCGGTGTCCCGATATTTTGTTCCTCTCATCTGGTCACCCTACTCTATAGTGCCTTGCCCTGAGGTATTGCTGGTGAGGGCCCCACCCTCATCGTTCATATTTACCTCTGACTAATAGGCTTAATCCTCTGGAATAAGTGTTCACCCTCTCATGCCTGCCCTCGTAAACAAAAGCTGTGAAACGTATGTTCCAGTTAACTATATGAAAAACAGTATATTCAGACAGTAAGAATAAAATACAGCTGTGAGATTTACATTAGAACTTCTAAGTGCCTAGCAGCAACCTATGCTTTCTCCAGACTCTTATCTGGTGGGAGTATGGTTGTTCCTTGCTAAGTGCAGGAAGTGGAAGATAAAAAAACTATCCTCCTTGTTCTTGTTCCGTATTGACAGTTGTTCGTATGTATGTGCAGGACTAATCAGAAAAGCTACTTGTGTATGTAGCAAGGTCTTTCTGAGCTGATAGCACCTTGCATACCATACTTTCTTCGCACCACTGCTGGTGCAATAACTGCTGATTTAAGTCAAATGTAGCTATCAAAATATTTTACTGGTTAGTGTTAAGTGAAGTTCATTCATGTCTAAATACTGGTAACATGATAGCAGAAAATTCAGAAACCTTATCAATCCATTGCTAACATGGCATGATAGTTCTCATGGTAGAAAATACAGAGCGTGATTTCCCTTTGCCTTCCTTTTGATTTGTGGCTGCCATTGGTTACATTGTGGTTTAACTCATCTGCCTTTCGATGGCATTTCCTCCATTGCAGGTCCCACTACCTACCACAGGCACTCATCTATACCATGCCATTGGTATTTCCTGTGGCTTCAGCCAGTCACAGATGGTACCTTCTGCTGCCTTATGGTACCAGACTACAGTGTAGCCTGACCTGATTAGAGTTAAATATGTAAATATTTCTAAAGTAGCCTTGACTTAAATATGTTTAAGGCTGTTGTCTTCCATCTTGAGTTTAAATCGTTGTGTCTGTGTATTCTGAGTACAAAAAATAGTGTCTTTGTGAGAGAAACTAAGTCCTAGAGGATAGCATTCATTATGAATTTCTCTGTGTTGTGATTATTTCTTAATGCTTACAAAAATCTTAATGTTTTTTTTTTTTCTTTTCACTTTTTCCTTTCCTGCATTTATAGATCTCCCCTTCCTTGGCATAAACTTGTGTGACCTGTACTTTGTGCTCACCCTGTCCCCTCTCCTTGCCAACCTCTTCCACACCTTCATTCATATGCCTTGCACTCAGATACAGGTCACTTATGCAAGGGAAGGGATTCTGCTGGGTCACAGAGCCTGTTTTCTTTTATGCTGTGCCACAATGACACTAACATAGGCTTAGGCCTGGTCTACACTACGGGGTTAGGTCGAATATAGCCGCGTTAGGTCAATTTAAAAATGACTGCATCCACACAACCAACCCCGTTCCGTCAACATAAAGGGCTCTTAAAATCGACTTCTGTACTCCTCCCCAGAGAGGGGAGTAGCGCTAAAATCGACTTTGCTGAGTTGAATTTGGGGTTGTGCAGACGCAAATCGACGGTATTGGCCTCCGGAAGCTATCCCAGAGTGCTCCATTGTGACCGCTCTGGACAGCACTTTGAACTCGGATGCACTAGCCAGGTACACTGGAAAAGCCCCGGGAACTTTTGAATTTCATTTCCTGTTTGGTCAGCATGGTGAACTCAGCAGCACAGGTGACCATGCAGTCCCCTCAGAATCGTAGCGCGTAGAATGTTTCTACGCTCCCCCTATCATCTCCATCCCTGAGGTTATCGCAGATTAGAAGGTGGAAAAAAAGGCACTCACGATGACATATTTTCCGAGCTCATGCAATCCTCCCGCACGGATAGGGCACAGCTTAATGCATGGAGACATTCAGTGGCACAGGCCAGGAAAGAATTAAATGAGCATGAAGAGCGGAGGCAGGACACGATGCTGAGGCTAATGGGGGAGCAAACGGACATGATGAAGCATCTGTTGGAGCTGCAGGAAAGCCAACAAGAGCACAGACCCCCGCTGCATCCACTGTATAACCGCCTACCCTCCTCCCCATGTTCCATAGCCTCCTCACTCAGATGCCCAAGAACGTGGGGGGAGGGGAGCGAGGCTTCGGGCACCCAGCCACTCCACTCCAGAGGATGGCTCAAGCAACAGAAGGCTGTCATTCAAACAGTTTGATTTTTAGTGTGGCTACAATAAGCAATGTGGCCTTGTCCTTCCCTCCTCTTCCACCCCACCCGGGCTACGTTGTCCATTATCTCATTTTTTTTAATTAAATCAACAAAGGGGGCTGTCAAGGCTGTATCCTCACTTTGAACTTTAGGGTACAAGTGTGGGGGCCTGCATGAGGACTTCTAAGCTTAACTACCAGCTTAGTTCTGGTCCGCTGCCACCATTCCCTTCCCTGGGAAGCTTTGAGAAACCTTTCACCAATTCCCTGGCGAATACAGATCCAAACCCCTTGGATCTAAAAACAAGGAGAAATTGACCCTTCCCCCCTCCTTCC
>NW_020664448.1:10556945-10682852 GCF_002925995.2 Terrapene triunguis | reverse complement strand
ACTCCTGGTGAATACAGATCCAACTTCCTTGGATCTAAAAACAAGGAAAAATCAATCAGGTTCTTAAAAAGAAGGCTTTTAATTAAAGAAAAAAGGTAAAAATCATCTCTGTAAAATCAGTATGGAAAACAACTTTACAGGGTAATCAAACTTAAAGAGCTCAGAGGACCCCCCTCTAGCCCAGGTTCAAAGTATAGCAAACAAAGATAAACACTCTAGTAAAAGGTACATTTACAAGTTGAGAAAACAAAGTAAAACTAAGACGCCTTGCCTGGCTTTTTACTTTCAAGTTTGAAATATGGGAGACTTGTTTAGAAAGATGGGGAGAACCTGGATTGATGTCTGGTCCCTCTCAGTCCCAAGAGCGAACAACCCCTTAAACAAAGAGCACAAACAAAAGCCTTTTCCCCCCGCCCCAAGATTTGAAAGTATCTTGTCCCCTTATTGGTCCTTTGGGTCAGGTGTCAGCCAGGTTACCCGAGCTTCTTAACCCTTTACAGGTAAAAGGATTTTGGAGTCTCTGGCCAGGAGGGATTTTATAGTACTGTACACAGGAGAGCTGTTACCCTTCCCTTTATAGTTATGACAGGGGCAGGTTTGCATCAAGGAGAAACGCACACAACTGTCACACCGAAGCCTGGCCAGTCATGAAACTGGTTTTCAAAGCCTCTCTGATGCGCAGCGCCCCTTGCTGTACTCTTCTAATCACCCTGGTGTCTGGCTGCTCAAAATTGGACACCAGGCGATTTGCCTCAACCTTCCACCACGCCATAAACATCTCTTCCTTACTCTCACAGATATTATGGAGCACACAGCAAGCAGCAGTAACAATGGGAATGTTGGTTGCGCTGAGGTCTGACCAACGGCACCAGCGAGCTTTTAAACGTCCAAAGGCACATTCTACCTCCATGCTTGCCAGGGTATGGCGTCTGTACGGGTAACCCAGGAAAAAAGGCACGAAACGATTGTCTGTTGTTGCTTTCACGGAGGGAGGGGCGACTGACGACATGTATCCAAAACCACCCGCAACAATGTTTTTGCCCCATCAGGCATTGGGAGCATAACCCAGAATTCCAATGGGCTGCGGGAACTGTGAGATAGCTACCCACAGTGCACCGCTCTGTAAGTCGATGCTAGCCACAGTAGTGAGGACGCACTCCGCTGACTTAATGCGCTTAGTGCGGATATACGCAGTCGGCAGTATAAAATCGATTTCTAAAGATCGACTTCTATAAAATCGACCTAATTTCGTACTGTAGACATACCCTTAGAAGTTTTGAAATTGCTTCAGGAAATAAAAACCCTTCAGCATGAAAAACACAAAATTCTAGGTTTGTATAATGCTTCAGGAATTTTAGGTAGTGCATTAACGTATCATGCATATTCTTAATTCTTTTCTTAGCTAGCTTTCAAAACTGCATTTGAGAATTTCTCAGTAGATTTTTTTTCATTCACATTACTCATCTCCTACTTACTATATTAATTGAGCTATTATGCATTTCTTTGCATATGGTGTTCAGTCATACTACATTATGATATGAGATTCCAACACATAGCACAAGCTAAGCAGGTTTCCATAAGATAAGGATGAAGAGACGTGAAGAAGATCTAGAAGCTGTAGGAAGTGGTTTTAGTGACTTAGCAAACAAGATCTTGAGTCATACTCTAGTATAATGTTAGCTAGTACCAGGGCGGATTTGATTTAAATCAAATTGATTTAAATCACTAGTCAGGAAGACTCGATTTAATCATGGATTTCTAATAAAAGTGCATTCTTGTTGGTTGTTACCAACCTGAAGATCCTGCATGTTCAGACATGTTCCTTTCATCATCTTCCAGTGCATCTTTCTCTTGCGAAGGAACACTTCTCATGATGTTGTTTCATTCGGGCAACCAGGCCTTGCATTTCTTTGTTGCACTGTTTGCATTTTGCACGCATGCCTGTCTTACCCACAGGTAAAATATTCCCCTCTAGTGTGAGAATGGTATGGTAGATCTCAAATCCATGAAGGCTACACTCAAAGACCAGGGCCGGCTCCAGGCACTAGCGCAGCAAGCTGGTGCTTGGGACGGCCCTTGGAAGGGGGCGGCACGTCTAGGTCTTCGGCGGTGGGTCTCTCGGTCCCTCTCGGAAGGAAGGAGCGGCCGCTGAATTGCCGCCGAAGAATGAAGCGGCAGCGGTAGAGCTGCTGCCGATCGCAGCTTTTTTTTTTCTTCGCCGCTTGGGGCGGCAAAAAAGCTGGAGCCTGCCCTGAGAGAGACCTCAATACTTCTGGAATATCTGCTCAAACAGTTTCACTTTTGTTTCTACTGCCTGTCCCTCCCTTCTCACATTTATCTCCAGACTTCTTCTCCTTGTCCAGATCTATTCCACCCCCAACAATCTTCTATTCATTGAACTTTTTGAAACGTTGCACTTTTAGAGAGAAGGTAAGGGATTGACTTCGTGTACACAAATTTGCAGAGGGACAATAGGGTGGAGGTCTGTTATTTCTCACCTCTATATATTTATTTAAAAACATTTTTGCTGTTAACAAGCATGTTATCTCTGGAGACACAAATCCACAGTTTGAGAACTGCAAAGCTAAGCATCTCTGGTATCTTCTAGACTGAGCACTGAGTCCCATTGGGTAGATAGAAAGATTAACCTAAATAATCTATACAGAATAGGGTTACCATCCATCCGTATTTCCCCGGACATGTCCGGCTTTTGCGTCTCTAAATAGCCGTCCGGGAGGAATTGGTAACAAGGTTAAAATGTCCGGGGTTTTTTTCTCCCTCGCCTCCCTCCCTCCCTTCCATGCAGAGTGCGGCTGCTGATTGGGCGGCTTGGCCGATTGACCCACTCCCATTGGCCTCCAGCAGCCAGAGCCCTCCCCTGCTCCCCCCTCCCTCTGTCTGCAGCCCTGTGTAACACACAAACCGATCCACCGGGCAGAGTATTTTGCAAACACGTGGAGCCAGAATGGTAAGGGGAGTCCGGGGGGGGGAGCAGTCAGGGAGCGGGGGAGTGTTGGATGGGTCCCCGGCCTTCACCTGCCACCCCCCCTCCTCGCGTCCCCCCCCCTGTGGGCCCCGCCCCGCCTGCCTCTCCCTTGTCTGCTGCCCCTGGGTCCTAGTGTCCCCCATCTACTAATGGGAAGACAGGCTGCCCTTACCCTGCCCTTCCACCCTAGCCCTGAGCCTCTCCAACATCCCAAACCCCTCAGCCCCAGCCCTCATCCCCCCACACCCTAATCCTCTGCTCCATCCCTGAGCCCCCTCCTGCATCATGAACCCCTCATCCTCAGACTCACAGCCCTCACCCCTGCATCCCCTCCCAAACCCCCTCCCCCCTTCCCACACACCCCCTCCTGCCCTCAAACTCCCTCCCAAAGCCTGCACCCCCTCCCTTTGCACCGCCTCCCACCCCCAAACTCCATCCCAGAGCCTGCACCCCTCACCCCCTCCTGCACACCCACCCCCTGCCCCAGCCCGGAGCCTGCACCCGGCACCCAAACTCTATCCCAGAACCTGCACCCTGCACCCCTCCTGCACCCTAATCCCCAGCCCAGGACCCGCACCCCAGACCACCTCCCCCCACCCAACCCCCCTCCCAGAGCCTTAGGCAGGTGGGGGAGGGGGGGTTCTGGGCACCACCAAAATTTCTACAACCCTGCCACCCATGCAAGTGGATAAGGGTTGGGGCAGTCAGGGGACAAGAAGCAGGGGGGGTTGGGGTTCTGAGGGGGGCAGTCAGGGGGTGGGAAGTGGGAGGGAGTGGATGGGGGCGGGGCTAGGGCGGGGCTTCCCCCCCAGTGTCCTCTTTTTTGATTGTGGAAATATGGTAACCCTAATACAGAAGCTCCTGGAACCCCATAAGATTGGATCCCTAATCCATGGACTATTGGAACTCATTTACAAAACTTTTCTTAAACATTCCATGAATATATTCTCATACTATAGAATTAGAATTTATAATCCCTATTCCATGATGAGATCTTTGAGCTATAATGTATCTTAATTAAAACTATCTTTAGATAGGGTTTTTCCTCAAACATTTTACCAAAAAAATCTGATTTAAATAAAAATACACCCTGGCTAGTACTATTGTTGGGGGCTACTTTTAGATGTGACTTAAAATTGAGGGCATAAGTGCTTGTGGTCATAGAAGGTTTTACCTACAAGAGTGGAGTGGTTAATCTCCATATCACAAATAAATTTCAAATCTGGTAATTACATCTTGTTTGTTAATTTCATCCTGCAATTTCATTAGCATATGAGTATTCTTTTTATCTTGTCCTATATCGTTTTATTGTGTTGCTGGGGTGATAGTATACACATAGAGAGTGCTGCATTTTGATTGGAAGAAGTGATCCCTGTACCCGTTTCTAAAGCATTCTGGAATCCTTCAGGATGAAAGGCTGTTTTTTAGACTTGGAGATACAAAACCTCTTCTCATAAGGTAAAGGGTTGACTTCATTTTTAATTCCTTCACCAGGCTATGTTCAAATTTCAATGTGTGGCATTAGTATAAGCTGGAGCAGCCAAAGGGCAAAAGAACAACAGAGTTTTATTATGGTGCTCTCTGCTGTCCTGGCCATTGGTAGGGGTACAAGATTTCAGTAAGACTGTATTTTGATACTTTTTGAACATTGAAAATGCCACTAAGACCCATCAACTGTATCATGCTGAATTTCATGTTAATTGTGATCAGCTTGCCCTATAATAGTATGTTTGGGTGCTTAGTCACTTCTGTGGTGCTTAACCACTTTCTATCCTTGAACTCAGTTGGGCAAAGCTCAGGTGGCCCTTGTACCCAACCTTGAATTCTTAGAGTAGCTTTATACCATGTCCTCAGTTAATCACAGATTTATCCACTAACTAAATTCTACTTACTTCTGAAGTTGTAGTTGGAGCCACGTTGTTTCACTTAGCTGCCTTTTTATGAATTTTTTGGGTGTGGGAAGGTGTTGTTTGATTATTGCATTATTACAGAAACTAAACCTATACCAAGATTAAAATCGTAAATCTTTTCTGATTGCTGGGCTGGGAACAGTTCTTAAAAAGGTTTACTGACCCATTGGGAAAAAGTTGATCCATTAAATGCTCTTATTCAAAGTTACAAAGAGTCCTGAGGGACCTTATAGACTAACAGACGTACTGGAGCATAAGCTTTCGTGGGTGAATACCCACTTCGGCAGACGCACGAAAGCTTATGCTCCAATATGTCTGTTAGTCTATAAGGTTCCACAGGACTCTTTGTTGCTTTTTACAGATCCAGACTAACATGGCTACCCCCGATACTTATTCAAAGTTATAAGGTATCAGACCTTAAGATCACCTAACGCTGGTCACAATCTTTTTTTCCTGTAAATTTGGACAAGACTTAAGTAATGATACCACGTGTGAACCCCTTGATAGCCATTTAATGCTCTGTACAGTTTGAAAGCTGGGAGTCCCAAGTTGCTTTTAGATAATTGCTGTTTTGTCTAGGGCTTCTTAAAGGCAACGACTAAAGTCATTGTAGAATTGAAATGTTGGCAGTGGGAGGAGAATATAAATTATATAGGAATTATGTGAACCTTTTTTAAGGTCTGACATGGCAAGATCTGTAGTAGTTTACAAGAAATAATTTATTTCATTGGAAAGCCCAGCTTTTCAATGGTACAAAACATTGGATTTTGTAAATGGTAGTTCAGTACATTAGTGATTATTTTGGGTGCTATTTTCTTGTTCAACCAGGGCTTTCTTTCGCACTGCTCCTGAAGGTAGAAAATTCAGGACCAGTGTAACTTCAAGTATATTTCTTGCTATAGATTACTGTCTCTTGAATGCATTCTTCTTTAGACACTATATTTAAATCTGATTAATTTAAAGATTAATTCCTGTAAAACTATTGACCATATTGTGTTCAAACTTGGCATGTTTTTATAAGTCCCATTAAGCCTTTAGAAAAATCAAACCATATCTGAAGATGGTGTATTTGTAATTTACTATAAGTAAATCCCAGTTTCATTGTATTAGACACAATTGTGAAATAGAACATATTTTAAAACTTAATTAGCACAAGAGTTACGGTCAGACTTTCAGCCTCTACTCTGCAATGGCTAACTTGATTTCTTAACTTGTGTCATTAATGCTAATTTTTTTGCGTTCAGTATAATAACTTTTCTGAAATTAATGTTGGCTACATGCAAAACCCACCCACACAATTCCTGAAAACCAAGGGAAAAATCCCATTAACGAAAATTGCATTAACCTACATCATAGTAATGAATGGAAAAAATAGATTCCATTTCCACAAGAAACTCCTTTGCACTTCCAATAGACAAAGAGAAAAGAAATCACCAAATTACACTTTCTTGCTTCCCCCGTATATCTAAAATAATCATATATGCACAAGTTGTGATGTCATTTAACAAAAAACAAACCACCAATCCTCTTTTTGGTGCTTGGACTCTCAATTCTAATATTAACTTTCACAAACCCTGTGTTGATATTATAACTGGAAACTTTAAAGCCTGTTTTTGCTGCTTTTATTGAGCTGAGAGAGAAGCCGAAAGTAAATATTTTCCCAAATAATTATATGCAGAAATTATGTTTTGTACAAGAGTGGTTTTCGCACATAGGAAAGATGGATGATTCATTTGTTCCTTTTAGAATGGCTTAAAATTGAAAAATGTGTCAATGGTGTACATGGAAAAAGTACTCTTTATTAGGGCTGTCAAGCGAATAAAAAAGTTAATTGTGATTAATCGCGCTGTTAAACAAAAATAGAATACCATTTATTTAATATTTATGGATGTTTTCTACATTTTCAAATATAATGATTTCAATTACAACACTGAATACAAAGTGTACAGTGCTCACTTTATATTTATTTTTTATTACAATTATTTGCACTGTAAAAAAACAAAAGAAATAGTATTTTTCAATTCACCTAATACAAGTACTGTAGTGCAATATCTTTATCATGACAGTTGAACTTACAAATGTAGAATTATGTACAAAAAACTGCATTAAAAAACAAAAACAATGTAAAATTTTAGAGCCTACAAGTCCACTCAGTCCTACTTCTTGTTCAGCCAATCAGTCAGATAAACAGGTTTGTTTACATTTGCAGGAGATAATGCTGCCCACTTCTTATTTACAGTATCACCTCAAAGTGAAAATAGGTGTACTCATGATTCTGTTGTAGCCAGCGTTGCAAGTTATTTACGTGCGCTAAAGATTCATATGTCCCTTCATGCTTCAACCACCATTCCAGGGGACACGAGTTCATGCTAATGATGGCTTCTGCTTGATAACAATCCAAAGCAGTGCAGACCGACGCATGTTCATTTTCATCATCTGAGTCAGATGCCACCAGCAGAAGGTTGATTTTCTTTTTTGGTGGCTTGGGTTCTGTAGTTTTGGCATCGTAGTGTTGCTCTTTTAAGACTTCTGAAAGCATGCTCCACACCTCCTCCCTCTCAGATTTTGGAAGGCACTTCAGATTCTTAAACCTCGGGTCGAGTACTGTAGCTATCTTTAGAAATCTCACATTGGTACCTTCTTTGCGTTTTGTCAAATCTGCAGTGAAAGTGTTCTTAAAATGAACATATGCTGGGTCATCAGCCGAGACTGCTATAACATGAAATATATGGCAGAATGCAGGTAAAACACAGAGCAGGGAATGCACAACTCTCCCCCAAGGAGTTCAGTCACAATTTTAATTAATGCATTATTTTTTTAACAAGCGTCATCAGCATGGAAGCATGTCCTCTGGAATGGAGGCCAAAGCATGAAGGGGCATACGAATGTTTAGCATATCTGGCCTGTAAATATCTTCCAATGCTGGCTACAGAAGTGCCATGCGAATGCCTGTTCTCACTTTCTGGTGAAGTAAAGAAGAAGAGGGCAGCATTATCTCCTATAAATGTAAACAAACTTGTTTTTCTTAGTGATTGGCTGAACAAGAAGTAGGACTGAGTGGACTTGTAGGCTCTGAAGTTTTACATTTTGTTTTTGAATGCAGTTATGGAACAAAAATAAATCTACATTTGTAATTTGCACAACAAAGATTGCACTACAGTACTTGTATGAGGTGAATTGAAAAATACTTTCTCTTATTTTACAGTGCAAATATTTATAATAAAAAATATACATTTTGATTTCAGTTACAACGCAGAATACAATATATATGAAAATGTAGAAAAACATTCAAAATATTTAATAAATTTCAATTGGTATTCTATTGTTTAACAGTGCGATTAAAACTAATCTAAAACTTTTTTAGTTTTTAGTTTAGAAAACTAATTTAAAATTGCGATTAATTTTTTTTGAGTAAATCGCGTGAGTTATCTGCAAATAAACCACAACCCTACTCTTTATTGAGAAATAACATAAAGAAGAGCCCTAGGAAGGGGACTACATGACTCAGGGACCTGAATACAGGATATGAAGACTTTCATATCCAGCTCACTAGTTTGAGTCTAGCCAGTGTCAGTGATGATAATGTTACCATTGCATGGCTTTTCAGTGATCCATATGAAATTGATAATCTCAGTTCAGTTTCTAGTAGATAGGTGTTAATCATGAAAATTGCCATCACAGTTAACTAATGGTATAGTAACATTATAAGCAAACACCAAGGATTAAATGGGCAAGGAAAGTGACTCTTACTTGCAGAATGTCCTTTTTAGAATAAATTTGAGAAGCTTATTTTTATTCATACTGTCTATTCTGTGGATGAATTAAATACTTTAAAGGCTTTCAAACTGCAGCTCTCTGACATCTTCCTAGTGGGCCACAGAGTGAAAACCTTTGAGAGCTAAATCAGAGGTATTCAGGGAAAGGCTCCATAATCTCTAGATTGCTCCATTGAATGAAAAACTGAAATATATGTGTACCATCATGATAACGAAGCTTCAAGAATACTAAATATACAAGTAAAATAACAATAATCAATTCTCTTTACTACAGACTTAATCCAGTGCACAAATGAGATGAATGTGAACATCCCCCAGCTGGCGGACAGCTTATTTGAAAGAACTACCAATAGTAGCTGGGTGGTGGTCTTCAAGTCCCTCATCACAACTCACCATCTAATGGTGTATGGAAATGAGGTAATACAATTTCTTTAGTACAAAAATCGTATCTCTTCTGTAAAGATACATCATGGAGGTGTCTTTGACTAGATACCTTTATAAGAAAATCTTCAATATTTCTGCCCTTCTACTTACTAGGAAGTAAGAGGACTGTAAGAGAGGGTTCCTTTTCTATGCCAGTATTGTTTTTATTATCATTAAAAAAAATTTCAGAGAAATAAAAAAATAAAATAAAATAAAAAAAAGTATGACATAAGATGAAAGAGACTTACTAGGTCACCTAGTCATGCCTCTGACAAAACAGGCTTTTTCTTTATAGTCAGAATTGTTTGTGAATTGTATGTTTTTTCCAAACTTTTTAGTTAGGGACCAACCATCTTTTTATTTATATTTGATTTAAAAATATGAAGAATGTTTACATGTGAGCAGTAGGCACCCATAATTAACAATTAAGTTTGCAATCAATTAAATATGAGCTAACGGCCCAAAATAATAAAATTAACATATCAGCTGATTTTTAAAAAAAGTAGTAAGCCCCATCCTGCTACATGCCCTCAGTTCTCCACAGAAACCTTGACAAAATAGGTATTGTGGTGTTTCCATGATACAGCCCTATTTTTTAAGATGCTTAACCCAAATGAACTGTGGCTTGTGAACTTCCTACATTTAAAAAAAGACGTAAAATTTTAGCTCTGTTGATGTATAGCACAGTAGACATTTTGAGGCCTTTTTTTCTTAAACTACCATTTGAATTTTAAAAATTAAGTTTGAAAAGTGGCTACTGTGTATAATCCATACATGATATAATATGTATGGTATGGGCAATATTCAGATTCCCCTTCATGTTCAGTCAAATTTCTTTTACATTGAAACAATTGAAATGAAATTTCTCATACAGTTCATAGTATATATTGTCATAAGGAAAAAATAGAAAAATACCTTCTGACTTTTCATGGGATTCTACAAAGCCATTAACGCTACTCTTTGGTTCCATTAGTATCTGCACAGGAATTGAAAGACCCTCAGATACTAAGGACATGCCTATTCTACAACTGCTATAGCACTGCTGCTGAGCCGGTGGAGCGCCATAGTGTAGAAGCTTTCTGTGTTGACTAAAGAGGTTTTTCTGTCGATTATAATTGCCATCTCTCTGAGAGGCAGTAAGTAGGTCAGTGGAAGAATTCTTCTGTCGATCTAGCCACATCAACATCAGGGATTAGACTAACTTAACTATGGTGCTCAGGCTGCAAAATTTTTCACAGCCTTGAACGATGTAGACCAAGCCTAACTGAGTCAGAATGTGAATGGAAAACTGTTCTGGATCTACTGCAGGGTTGGGGAAACTTTTTGGCCCGAGGACCACATCTGGTATAGAAATTGTATGGTGGGCCATGAATGCTCATGAAAATGGGGTTGGGGTACAGGAGGGAGTGAGGGCTCTGGCTGGGGGTGCAGGCTCCAGGGTGGGGCTAGAAATGAGGAGGTCAGTGTGCGGGAGGGGACTCTGGGCTGGGACAGGTGGGGGGTGGTGAAGGCTCCAGCTGGGGGTACAGGCTCTGGGGTGGGGCTGGGGATGAGGGGTTTGGGGTGTAGGAGGGTGCTCTGGGCTGGGACCGAGGAGTTTGGAGGGTGGGAGGGGGATCAGGGCTGGGGCAGGGGGTTGGTGCGTGGGAGGAGGTCAGGGGTGCAGGCTCTGGGCAGCGCTTACCTCAAGCAGCTCCCAGAAGCAGCAGCATGTTCCGCCTCCAGCTCCTATGCAGAGGCACAGCCTGACAGCTTTGCTGTGTGCTGCCCCTGCAGCTCCCATTGGCCGCGGTTCCCGGCCAATGGGAGCGGTGGGTGTGGCGCTGGGCGGGGGGCAGCGTGTGGAGCGGTGTCCCCTGGCTGTCCCTATGCAAAGGAGCCGGAGGGGGGACATGCCGCTGCTTCCGGGAGCTGCACGCAGTGGCCTCCGACCCTGCTCCCTCGCTGGAGGGCCGTGGTGGGCCAGATGCAGCCCGCAGGCTGTAGTTTGCCCACCCCGATCTACTGTGAGCCCATTATGTTTGACTATTGAAATGCCTCTATAAAGGGTTCATATTGTATTTGCACAGTTAAAGTATGTAATGAGCAATGATAAAATCAGTCTAATGGAGAAAATATAAATAAAAGATGGGAAGGACTGAAATCCACAGGCTCTTATCTCTCCTGCACCCTGGCATTTAGAATTTCAGGGAAATGTATGTGGGATAGTTTCAGCTGAGCCCAGCAAATTATCTCTGCTCAGTGTGGGCAGAGAAGATGAGAAGCTCTTTCCTCCCTAGTAGTCCCTGCCAATATGCTAGGAAAGAATTTTCTTTCCTATCACTGAATTTGGAAATCAGTTTGTGATAGTTCTTGGGGTACCCAGGACTGAGAGTCACCTTGTTACCCCCAGCCTACAGCATGAAGGAGACTTGCTTGTGTTTAATTGGATGTTGGCTTCCTGATACTACCAGCCTGTTAGCCACCCAAACAATCTCCTCTGGGTTATGCCAGCCCTTATTTTGCCATTCAGGTTAACAATTGGTATACCCAGTCCTCCAGTCTTTTTGAAGTGTTCCCCTGTAGTGTCCAGCCTCTTTTCCACTGAATGCTCACAGAAATACCACATCTGCTGTCCCCAAAGGAACAGTGTGTACAGCAGCTTGTATGATTCAACTCAGGATCAGCTTCTTGCTTAATATCACAGCACTGAGATATATTTATAGTGAAAACAATATTAAGTTTTTATTATCCAAGAATTAAGAGGTAGTAAGGATAATGGAAGCAAGAAGATTACCTATAAAACAAAATCATAACACGCTTTCTAGAGACTAGACTTGACTTAACAGGCTAGCCTCCAGTCTAAAGAAGTTTTTCTCACCCTAAGTGTCCTCTGCAGCATTTCAACTAAGACTGGTTTCACGAATGTAAATGCACTGCCCTTTTACTTCCTAGGTCCGGGATCACAGGGTGTCTTCTCTGTTCCCCAGATAGTCCAGCAAACCTTTGAAGTGTATCTCAAGATAAGGTTGCCTTCCACCTCTGTATGCTTTCTTTTTTGACTTGATATTTCTGTTGACTTTGTATGTAAATTGGCCACCATTGTGTTAGCTTACAATGCTTAATTTTACATGCGCACAGGTGAATAACCATTTTTTTTGTGACCGGAAACCTGTTTCTCCACTTCTGCTATGATACAGACTCTTAAGAACATATTTTCAGTATACATACATAGCTCCTTACATAGTGTCTGTAGATACATTTCACAACGATAGTAATGACTAATGTGACCATTGTTTTCATTTAAGACCTCGCATGGCATTCTTTGATGAACCAGAATGTACTTACCAGAATCAGGATATTATTGTAACCCCGTTGCCAGTTGGCATTGAGTTGTTCATGGGTCATACAGTTTAATCTTGTTCATGTGAGCAAGAATCATCATAGTTAAGATTCTAATCCCATTTATACTCAATCATTGATAAATATTTTCCATGTATGGGTCCCAATACTGTGGATTTTGTGAGGAGTGTCCTAGGGAGAGAAGAAAATGCAGCTATTTTGCTCACTAGCTATGATTTAAATTATTTCTTGTTTTTTCCTCGCCCTTTTGTAAACATCAGTTTTTTTAAATTAGACCAGCAGGAATTTTCAAAAACAAATTCTACTCCCAGACAGACTACTTGTCATATTAGAGTGTTGAAAGTGGTCTAATCCTTGGAACTTCAATGGAGATTCAATTGGCCTAGGTTTGGAATGTTCAAGGCTATCACGCCCCCCTCCTCACCCCAAGCTATGTAAAATCAGTCACTTCAGCTGAAAACAGAATTTTTCTGTTATAGTCCTATCTGATACATTGTATATTTGGACCCAGTACAATGTCCATATAACCATTCTCTGCATGATGTTTTAGGTTACAATGGTATTTTCAGATAGTACACTTACAAAAAGCCAAGAGTTATGAGTGGGGGGAAAAGACCCTTACCACCAAGTGATGATAACCTATAACTCCACACATATAGCTTAGCAAAACTCAGCACTAGTGCGTATTAATTGTTGTATCAGTTCTCGGGGATCAGTTTTCAGAGACAGAAATACTCAGTGACAAGATTTAGCATTAATTTTATGAACATACCTGCAACAGGGCAGTTATCAAGATCTTTACCCTATGAATGAATCCATGTCATCCTTGAGCTGTAGAATTAGCTGCAATGGATAAAACTAGAGATTACAATAAGGATGTAACTTCTTCCAGGCCCTGAATCCCGTTTAGCAAAGAGACTTGATTTGAAAATTCACTGAACTGCTGCCTCAAAATTCATTTTTCCAATGGCACTGGCTTTTCTGCCCATCTCATTTCTTCTAAAGTTAGCACATAAGGAAAAATTATGTGATGGATGACTTTCAGGAAGACATTTGTAATATGTGTAGTAGGTAATACCCTTACTCAGACCAGCAGGGAGGAAGAGGAAATAAATTTGTTCCCATAGGTGCAAGTTATTCAGCTCACTCCAAATCCTGATGCCTTTTCACTGTAGCTTGTTGGAAACATTTTGACAAAACTTTTTTGTTATTTTGTTGAAATGGAAATGTTTCACAGATATGGTTCAATATCAGTGAAATTCTGCCAGAAACAAGGCAGGCTTCTTGGGGGCTTACCTGCCTACTTCCTCTTCAGCCCTCCTGATAAACTGCCCTGGACCCAGCGCTCCCAGGATCTTCACAAAATGGAATGACCATTCTCCACCTAGCTCTCCTCTTCACTCTTCATACATCGGAAAACTTCTAAAGAGACTAAAAATAGGGCTGAGCGAGTCAGTATTCAGAATTCTTTTCATAGCAACCCTTCTTACTGGCTAGCAAAAAACTCTTCCTTTCTTCAAAGGGACTCTGAAGCATACATGTGCCCAGTAGGGATTTAACAGTATTTAATCCTAAACAAATGCTGAAAGGGTCATTAGAATAGCAGGATTAAGCAAATATTTCACAACTTCTGGACAGTTTCCCCTCAAGAGAATCCTGTGCAGGCTAGAATGTAGCATTGAGAGTACAAGTACGAAAAGCCATGTGGCTGCTTAGAAGGCTGGGGAAGAGGTTTCTTTACTGATGAAAATTAACACCACCATGGTTTGGAGGTCGCGGGGGGGGGGGGGGGGGGGGGGCGGGGAATGAAAGGGAATAAAATGCCTGTCTCTCTAATCTTCTGAAATATGATTTATAATCCATGAAGAGTACAGTAAAGTTGCTCTTCTAAAATGTTTTGAATGGAAAGAAAGAAAATGTGATCTTCAGTATAGAAGGCCAAATACAGTACTGGTGTTGGTTAGACATGCAATTCCTAAAGTATGAGATACAGACTAGACAGGATGAAACCTGAATTGATAAGAAAATTTCTCCTTTAGGTTCCTGAATTTATTTAATGTGAATAAGAATCTTTATGTAGTATTAATAGTAAATCTTCATGCTGCTGAATATCTCTTAAATAAAATCCCATAATTATATTTAAAGGTAATTAAATTAAACAACATTCAGGTAAATATTTTAAATTTAACCTAAGTGTACAGGGAACTAAAGATAAAGCTTGTCAAGAAACCCCTAGCTCACTTCTTGGTACAGGTAGACATTATTTCCTGGTAATCTACTGATACCCTGATTACAAATGCCAAAGTGTTGATGTAGGCAGTATAAGTGAAGAAAGCCTTTGTACTACAATCGGTTCTGGAAGCCACCACATGTGAGAGGTAACTGATTAAGAAATTTTGAAAGAGACCTTGGCTGTGGCTGCACACTATACACCGTAAAACAGATATGGGGGAAAAAAAGTTCTACAGAGGCATGATCCCTAGCCCGCCCCAACCACAATGTGCACACTGAAAAATGAGTCCCTTTTTTCAGCTAGAGCAGAGCAACATGCTTCTGTCTAAGTAATCTGTTTTGAAATACAGACACTCATTTTCAGTTGAAAGGTTTACATTTCATAGAGTGACTACTGCTAATCTGATCTGGTAAAAAAAAAATAGTATAGTTCTCTGCCAGTACATGTCAGAGCATCTGACGTGTATGTGGGGGTAGGGAGATTTTGTCTCGTGAACCAGAATTCCTTGTGTAGAGCTCTGCTACAAAAGTAAACCAAATGAAAAACAAGTCTCTGCTAATGTTTTGAATGAGACAAAATAAAGCAACTGAGAAACAGAAGAGTTCAGGTCTGTAATAATTTTACTGCTAATTCACTTCCATTAAAGCAGGCAATCATAGGATTATGTATTGTTAAAATGTACACTTTCGCTATTTGTAGTAACTAAAAGCCTGATTTTGAGAGGTGCAGAGCACCCAATGCCAAATAATGTGAGTGCAAGCTGCAGGTGCTCAGTGTCTTTGAAAATCAGACCTCAAATAAGTACTTCATGAAACCAATGCAATGTGAACCAAAGAATCACAAGACTGTTCTACAGCCAGCACTAAATTGGAACAGACCACAAGGACTTCGAAACCAAAGTTGAGTTTTTTCAAGTTTCTTGCAGGATGCTCTACAACCTTTGTTTAGAGGTTTTGATCTGAGCCTAGTCTTAAAAAGACCACTAGATCCTGGTTTTTAGGAGTTTCATCTTACAATTGTCATTTCTAGTTACCAAAAAGTTCCATCATAAGAAATATTGTTAGCCTCATAATCCTCATAAAATTGGTTTGGCATTCGAATTGCCAGGTTTACTTCCTAAGTAAAGGAGAAATCGTCTGCAAGTTGGAAGGCAACTTGTCAAACTGATTGTTACATACCATCAGTTATCCTAACTTGAAATTGATTTGCATTCAGTATATCTTTGTATTTATTTAGCTCAAAAATTGCTACCAGCTGTGCAGAAAGATTCTACAAATAGAGTATGTTTGAAGAAAAAAGTTGTAATGCCAAATTTTAATGCCTTGTATCTAATTTTAATGCCTGTATGAGAAGTTTGCCCTCTTGTGGCTAATTCTAGTTTAGAACAAAGGGTCCTTTAATCCTTCACCAATACCAGTTAAATAGTAGTTAAACCCTGTATTCCTCCACTTACAGCTTTGCCCAGAAGTGTAGGGGTTGTTTGTGTTATTTGCAAGTTACACTACAAATTTTTTGAAAGTTTGATAGCACTGAGTTAACTAAACTGTTTTTAAGTGCAGAATTAAGTAAAATTCCAGCAAAGCAATAACTTATTGATTCAAAATCTTTTTTTCTCCATCTAGCGTTTTATCCAGTATCTAGCTTCCAGAAACACACTGTTTAATTTGAGCAATTTCCTAGACAAAAGTGGATTGCAAGGTAAGGTATCTTCATTATAAAAACTAACATGGTATTTTAGGGAATAATAAATACTGTATTTTCACAAGTTATGATGAACTGCCTCTCTTCAGTAGTTTAAAAAATTGCATATCATTCCAAGAAGTGAAATTCTTCATTTTAGAACACTTCTGTGGATGTCATTCATAATCTTCCAACTGACTAGCATTTGTGGCATTGTAGAAAATAGTGCCACATGGAAAGAATAGATATAATTTTTTATCTTATATAAGTTTGATTTTAGTCATGCTATTTATTATAGTTCTGAACCAGTTTTCAACAACAGCCAATACAAGATAAAATGAGAGGTTAAAACTCCCATAATGCATTCCAGTTTCAACATGGGGCAGGAGAGATTTGTTCTTGATACTGGCTGGTACTGGTTGAAACAAAAAGACCAATAGCACTTAATTTTTATTTAAGTTGGTGGTCATCCAGCCTATCCCCATGCCTATGTAGGATTAATTAAATGAATAAATATGAAATAAAATTTTCAGTTTCCAGGTCGGAAGAAATCAATTCTACCAGGGAAGAAATCAATTCAAAAACTATTAATGTTGCATAGAGGTCCAGCTGAGATTGGAATCCCATTGGGTTAAACACTGTACAAGCATATAGTAAGAGACAGGTCATGCTCCAAAGATAATGATTTGATCAGATCAGACTGTATTGTATTCTCTACACCAGGGGTTCTCAAACTGCATTGAACTGTGATCCCCTTCTGACAACAAAAATTACTTCACGACCACAGGACAGGGGACCGAAGCCTGAGCCTGCCCGGGTGGGAAGGGGGGGCAAAGCCCAAACCTCACTGCTCTGGGCAGGGAGCCAAAGCTGAAGCTCAAAGGCTTCAGCCCCAGGCAGGGGGCCTGCAACCTGAGCCCCACCACCCAGGGCTGAAGCCCACAGGCTTTGGCTTCGGCCCCGGGCAGTGGAACTCGGGCTTCAGCCCTGGGCCCCAGCAAGTCTAAGCCAACGCTGGCGATCCCATTACAAGGGGGTCGGGACCCACTTTGGGGTCCTGGCCCACAGTTTGAGAACCGCTGCTCTACACCAAAAACTTCACACATACTACCTCACACACTGGGGTCCTCCTTTTATTTTTATTATTTTATTTTTGTTATTATTATACTGCTTATTATTAATTATTATAGAATGATTGAATTCCATTTTGCAAAATTCTACTTGCCTCCTTGCAAGGAAGGGGTAAATAAAATTTTTAACAAGGAAATAACATTTGTAAATTATCCATCGTTGTGGTAAAGGGTAGACAAATACATCTTTGTGCCTGAGCTACTCACTTTCATGTATTCTGCAAGGCTGGGAGAAGTATAACAAAATAAAAGGGCCCAAACTAAATGAACTCCTGTACATGCTGTAGTAGGGACCAATTGCTTGAAACTATAATTGTTTCAGTCAGATGTCTCTTTGTTTAGAGTAGGTATCGGGCAAGAAACAGTTACTGGTCCCTATTACTAGGTTTCCCCACTGCTGCATGTAATTCTGTTCATGCATGGAGCTATTCTTAAAAATTTACTAATTTGCCTGTACTGAAATAGCTGTTTTGTCTCCAACTTTGCACTTTATATAGCTGCTTCAATTTTGTTTTGCCATAATTGTAGTATAATATACGTACTCTTGCTGATTGCTTTGGACAGCAGTTTTCATTGTGGTAAATGACTCAAAACTGTCAAGCTGAGACTTAATTTTCAAGGGTAGACTGGCATAGAATATGAAAAGAGACCTTTGCCATCTAACTCCCGTGTTTCCTCTGGGGAATAAAGCAGAGGATAGGATTTCATGGCCTGCACCCATAGGAAAGATTTTTGGATGTAATTAAGATACGTCAGTCTAATCCTACAATCTTTGCATGTGCAAACTCCCACTTATTAATGTCAATTTAGTTCAGTGCATTTTGCTGTATTAACTTCTAAAAGAGTATGTATGGACTTTGACATTGCTCTGAAAACGTAAGACTTTTGTACATACATGTATGCTAGTTAAGAAATCTTACAACAAATAAATCAGTAAGCATATATAGGCACTTTCTTTGCTAGTATCCACAAATTTATATAAAAATACTTAATCTGCTCACTGACTTCCAGGAGATGGTTAACTTCAGACGGTAAAGGAAATTACACAGTTATGTGACATCTTTAGATATTTGCTACATCATGTATTCAGATTTTCAGGGTGTGTACTGTACAGTGTATAGCTCAGGGGTTGGCAACCTTTCAGAAGTGGTGTGCCGAGTCTTCATTTATTCACTCTAATTTAAGCTTTCGCGTGCCAGTAATATATCTTAACATTTTTAGAAGGTCTCTTTCTCTAAGGGCAGGTCTACACTAACCCCCCAATTCGAACTAAGGTACGCAACTTCAGCTACGTGAATAACGTAGCTGAAGTTCGAAGTACCTTAGTTCGAACTTACCTCCGTCCAGACGCGGCAGGCAGGCTCCCCCGTCGACTTCGCGTACTCCTCTCGCCGAGCTGGAGTACCGCAGTCGACGGCGAGCACTTCCGGGTTCGACTTATCGCGTCCAGACAAGAAGCGATAAGTCGAACCCAGAAGTTCGATTTGCTTGACGCCGAACTACCCGGGTAAGTGTAGACCTACTCTAAGTCTATAATATATAACTGAACTATTGTTGTAAATAAAGTAAATAAGGTTTTTAAAATGTTTAAGAAGCTTCATTTAAAATGAAATTAAAATGCAGAGCCCCCCCCGGACCGGTGGCCAGGACCCGGGCAGTGTGAGTGCCACTGAAAATCAGCTCGCGTGCCGCCTTTGGCACGCGTGCCATAGGTTGCCTACCCCTGATATAGCTCTTAACACCACAATATTTTTATGTGTCAAAAAAAATTGAGACCAGTCTTTTGTAACCGTTTTTATATATTGGTGGATTAAGGGAAAACTTGTAAACAAAAACAATCTATAAGTGTAATCTTATTGCCTAGTCAGAATAATTGGCTTTGTATAAAAATTGACTGGAGGAGCGATAAGCTGTTGAAACCTTTTCTCTTTTAGGGTATGACATGTCCACATTTATCAGACGGTATAGTAGGTATCTGAATGAAAAAGCAGTTTCTTACAGACAAGTGGCTTTTGACTTCACCAAAGTAAAAAGAGGGTAAGAACTGTAGTTTTTATTTTTCTTATCTTTAAGATCTGACTTGCAGTACGTACTAACAAGCTGTTCTCAAATAACCAAGTTGAATATCTTTTCACTGGTATTGATCAATATACTCTGTGCATTATGCACCAAAAATGTCAGTGCAGTTGAGTTGTAATGTGTCTGTCTTCAGAAATTTTGGGGAACACTGTCTTTTGAAAAAAAAAATTAAATGGAAATCAGACTGTGCATCGGATTGAGGCAACCGGTGGTAGCTACCTAATCTGGCCAATAAAATGTTCTTTGATATGTCAGAAAGCTGTCTTGTGTTTGGCACCATTGGTGTTTAACTAAGCATCCCATTTGAGAAGATTATGGAGGTGCGCATTTGTGAAATGCCTTGCTGTACCATCTGTTCCTTCTTCATGCCGCTCTCAAAGTGGCTGTTAGTACATTACAGTACTATAGACTTTACAATGGTAATTACACAGAATGACCATTGTGCCCTTTTGGGGATGGGGACTGGGGGAAGACATCTGATCCATTTACGTATCTTATGGCATACAGTGGTCAACTGCTGGTTAAGCAACTGCTTTAGATATGGCATACGTTAAAGCCATGGTGGCTCTAATGTAGTTGAAGTAATAAATCAACCATGGTTCAAGTGAACGTTCACATGGATTCTACTCTTGGTGGTCATGTTCCCTATTTACACAAGATCTGGTTCTTTTGGCCAGCAGTACTTGCTGGGGCCAACCCTGCACCCCAGGTGTCTTTTTGCCCCCCTCACCCCCACAATGGTATAAATGGTGGGACCAGCCATCCTTCAGTTTCTTCTTCCTGCAGCAGCAAGAAGGAACCCTTGCAGTGTCCTCCTGCTTCTCTGTGACTGTTGGTGTTACTGATTAGTTAGTGTACCTGTTAAGTAGTTAACTTTTACCTGTAGGCTTTTAAAAAAAATAATTTTTACTACTCTTTTTATTAACCTTTCATGGTTGTTAGGCATCCACCTTCATTCTTCAGCTCCCTCATCCCACCGAGATACTATTGAAGCAAGAGGTGGACTCTCTCCTTAAAGTAATGGGAATAAAATCCTCTGATCGTGAACTCTCCATACCAAAGGAAAAAAGAGATTGGTGACGTCCCATTCTGGGCATTTGTCTCAGCAGGTTTGTTCATCATTTCAAGCTCAGGATGGTGATACTGGTCTTCCCACAGCACCAAGCATGTTTACTAAGTACTTGGAGAAATACCCACACTTACTTTATTTCAAAGCTTAGAGCTCATAGAAGAAGTGTCAGCAAGAGCTTACCTTCCACAAGACTCCAAACCGTAGTGGACCTCATCAACTACAAGCTCACTCAAAGACATCAGTAAGACCATGACTCAAATTTCTGGGACATACAGCCTCATACTTCTGAGACAGCTTGCCAGACTTTGCCTAGTCTCCAGGCAAGGGTAGTTGAAATCAGTGTATCTACACAGCAGATCCCCATATAGCCATGTTGGTCAGGATTCCACAAGAAGTCCTGTCCTCATTAACTGGAAAAGACCCACTGCAGGTGTGCAATGGAGTACTTTTCTCTGCACCTCTGCCGACTAAGACTCTGACAAATGTCTGAACCCAGGGAAGAGAGGCTCATCTAGGTCACTTTGTAACATAGGGCCTGTGGTCCCTTCCTGGAGCTCATCTGCACATAAATATCCTGGAACTGAGCCATTCACTTGGCATGCTAAGCATTCTGTCTCAACTGCATGGATCTGCTATTCCAGGGCTGATGAAGCACCACAACTATGCATTGTGTCAACAGACAAAGAGAGGTTAGGTCATCACCACTCTGCCAGGAGTCCATTTGGCTCTGGGCTTAGTGTATTCATCACTGGACCGTGCCACTGGTCCTGCATCTTTCAGGTGTTCAGAGCTTGCTAGCAGATCACTTCAACAGACAGTTCTCAGACAACCACAAGTGGTTGGTCAAGAACCCAGTGTCGCAGAGCATCTTCCGCAAGTAGGGATATCCAAACAGACTTATTTGCAACAGACCAGAGCAAGAAATGCCAAATATTCTGCTCCATGGGGGTTTCCAGTGCAGGCTCCCTGTCATATGCCTTTCTCATCCCCTGGATGCCTGCACTGATATATGCCTGCCTTCCAACCCCCATATTACAGAGAGTCATGAGGTAGCTGAGGCAAGATACATGATTGATAATCATGATTGCCCTGATGGGGCCAGGCAATTCTGGCATTCGGATCTGGTCAACATCTCAATGTAGCCCCCAGTCACTTTGCCTGCGGTGCCCAATAGCCTTGCAGAACCATCAAATTCTACAGCTGGACCCATTGTTGTTGTTATCTGACAGCCTAGATCATGGCTGGCTGACATCCCCCAAAAGAATCTGTTGATCAGAAAAGGAAAGCCTCAACTAGACTGAATTAGCCTCATAAATGAAAGAGGCTTTCTATTTGGGCATCTTGTCACCAGCGGTCTTCCCTCAGCACCCATTCAGCTATATTGGACTATACACTAGTCCCAGGAATGTTAAACTTCATGCACTCGATCTAATGGTATTAAGGTGGAATCCCTATAGACCATTACTCAGAGAGAATGGTTACTTACAGCAACTGTGGTTCTTAAAGATCTTGTCTACATGGATTCCATTACCTGCTCTCCTTCCCCATTACTGCAAAGTCATACGCCTCTGAGATTCTGTATTGGTGAAGGAACTGAGGGACGATTGGTCCTGATCTGTCTTTTATGCCCTTGGGGTGGGCAAGAATATCTAGGGTGCAACTATGGCCCCAACACACACTACTAGCGAAAAGAAACCAATCTGTCCGCCTGGGGCACACGTGCACCAAGAGTGTGATCCATGTGGACACCCCTCTTGAAGAAGCTCATCTAATGTAGGGTAATTAACCATTCTTTCACCAGCTGACCAACAGGCAAGAGGACTATTTTTAATTGTAAGGAATTCTGTTAACAGGAGGAAGTTATTGATGGTGTTCGTTCCTTGACATTTTTGGCTTTTTCCAGCTGTAATAATCCTCAGCCTTTTGTGCTGCAGAGTCCAGTGGATTCTGATTTTTAGTTTGAACAAGCAAGAGGTTATAAGAGGTAGAAGTTTTGACTTTGGTATCAAGCCTTTTTACATAAAGTGAATGTTATTTTTAAGTCCGTGTAGTGTAGAAAGCAAATGTTTACTATCAATAATTCTTGTTTATTGTTCATTTGCTCCTAGTGCACCTTCTTTTTCTCTTAGCATTTGTATCTTCTCTGGATATCTAGTTTAAAACATCAACCAAATGAAAGTTAAATAGACCCAGATAACTGACATTCTCTTTAAAAAAATCCAATTATTTTATTAAAAAAAACTTGTCAAATGTAATTGTAAAATCTTGTTCAGTGTTTCTGTAACTGCAGATTTCCACATACAGTGTATTTATAATCCTACCTTTTACGAATGCTTTTAAAAGATCTTAGAGAGACAAGGTGGGTGAGGTAGTGTAATAGTTTTGAGCATGGCCATTTCTGTTGGTCTCAGAGAATAAAGATCAGTCCTTGAAGACCCCGTCACAGGTGCTGTCTTCTGGCCAAGAAGAGTTGGCTATGGCTCTTCTGGACAATGATTGTCATTCTTTTGGCCAGACAACTTGAGTATCACAAGGCGTGCCTCTTACTTCAGTCGTCTGAATATGCTGCCTCTGGCATTGCTGTTCTTTTGATCTGTTTCATATGCTCCAGTGTTTCATATTAACTAATAAAATATTCTTTCATAATCCAATTGGTGGTTTGTTTTCTGTTTTTTTGCATAATAGGGCTGATGGAGTCATGAGGACAATGAACACAGAAAAACTCCTTAAAACCGTACCAATTATACAAAATCAGATGGATGCACTTCTTGACTTCAATGTAAGTTTAATTTCTGCACACATCAGAGACACTGTCAATTAACACAGCTGGACTTTTCCTCCGCAGCTTTTCACAAGCTATGAAAACAAGTGATGCAATATATACAAAGTAAAATTCCCTTCCATATTTTTAACATGTTGTGTCCCGTCTAATATAGTTAATTTGAGGAGCAAAATACACCTGGAACATTGCCTTGTAGCTGGTACACTTAATTTGAAGTACTGATGTCCCAATAAGATGACCACTTCATTAATGTTCATTTAGGGGTACTTGCCTTTAAGAAGTTTTTTAAATAAACAAAACTTATTCTAGCTATTCTTTTGGCCCCTCTTAATCTGTGAGAGATTAGTCATGTATTTTTGCTGACCTGCTTTTCTTTGATTATTTAATTTGTCATCTTTGATGCTGATAGAGGTTCCATTTAACTTGGAATGCTGCCATGTTCTATAAACAGTCCATTTGCTAATGGAAAGCAGGTCTTTGGGTTAGAATATTGAAACTTAATTATTAATCGGAAGTTTTCTGATAAAATGTCAATCCAGATGAGCTAATTTTCTTTTCTAATCTCCCTAGGTCAATAGCAACGAGCTTACAAATGGTGTAATAAATGCTGCCTTCATGCTCCTCTTCAAAGATGCCATTAGACTCTTTGCAGCATATAATGAAGGAATTATTAACCTTCTGGGTAAATATTACTCTAGTCTGCAGAATTAGTTCTTTGTGTTTTCAATAAGCAAGGAGATATAATTTTTTTCAGAATTTATAGCTGTTTGGATCTTTAAGGAATAAGACAAAGCAGTACATGAAGATAGAATGTTTTAAGAAAATCTTCCGTTTTTTGGGACAGCTTTATTGCCAAGGATTCTTTTGCTTTGTTAGTACTTTCCTTACATGTAATCCAAAGTATGCAATTTCCTAAAAACAAAGTCCAAGAATTTTTGGCATGGAAAATTTATTTTTCCTTGAACTGGTTTTCCGCCTGTCACTGAGAACCTCGACTCAAAATCAAATAGCAAAATTGACAGTTTTTTCTCCACTGTGAATTGTTAAAGAAGCATAGAGAGTTTAACTTCCATAGTTAGAACTTAATTCTAATAATGTTTATAATTTTTTGTATGTATTATATTTGGCTGGCTATGAAGGTTTTTATGTTGTTGCTTATCCCTGTGAAATGAGTACCTGCTCTAAACGATAGCATGATCTATCACATAGATAGGGCCCTACCAAATTCACGGCCACGAAAAATGCATCACAGGCCATGAAATCTGGTCTCCCCCATGAAATCTGTTTTTTTGTGTGCTTTTACCCTATACTATACAGATTTCATGGGGGAGACCAGCGTTTCTCAAATTGGGGGTTCTGACCTGAAAGGGAGTTGCAGGGGGGTCATGGTATTGCCACCATTACTTCTGCGCTGTCTCCAGAGCTGGGCAGCCAGAGAGCAGTAGCTGTTGGCCAGGCACCTAGCTCTGAAGGTAGCACCCTGCTAGCAGCAGCACAAAAGTAAGAGTCGCAATACCATAGCATGCCATCCTTACTTCTGCACTGCTGCTGGTGGTGGCTCTGCCTTCAGAGCTGGGCTCCCAGCCAGCAGCCACCGCTCTCCAGCTGCCCAGCTCTGAAGACAGCACCGCAGAAGTGGGGGTGGCAGTACCGCAAACACCCCTCCCCCACCCCCCAAAAAAATAACCTTGCAACCACCATACAACTCCTTTTTGGGTCAGGATCCCTACAATTACAACACCGTGAAATTTCAGATTTAAATAGCTGAAACCATGAAACTCATGATTTTTAAAAACCCTATCACCATGAAATTGACCATAATGGACCGTGAATTTGGTAGGGCCCTACACACAGAGTATGCCTTAAAGGCTGAATTATTTATATCTTTTAATGTGCCACAACGCTGGAGGGGCAGAGAAACTTAAACCTGTAAGTAATATTAAAATTTAAGTTAAAAGGAATGACTTATTTTAGCAGCTTATTCCTGGTAGTAAACTAGGCAGACCTAACTTCTTATGGCTACTTCCACCTTTTCATGTTCTCTGTATGTATAAATATCTTCTTTCCGTGTGTTCCATTCTATGCATCCGATGAAGTGAGCTGTAGCCCATGAAAGCTTATGCTCAAATAAATTTGTTAGTCTCTAAGGTGCCACAAGTAGTCCTGTTCTTTTGAACTTCTTCAGCCACCCCAGCATGTTTGGCTCATTCTGGCTCCCCCAAACTCTGTTTTCTCTTGAGGGAACAAGCCTTTTTAAATGGGCATGTTTTTTTTTTCTTTGTGTTCCTGGGCTTTGGCCTTTCTGGTACAATACTGGTTTCTCAGGTTGGCTAGGAAGTAGGTAAAATCTTCAAAGCTAACAGTTCAAGGATTGTCCCTAGCAACCCACAAGTGTTTGCGGAGGAAAAAATCCCAATAACCAGGTCAACATACAGTATTCAGAAATTACAGAGCAGCTTCAATTCAGTCACACCCACTTTGGTATTTTTTAACTGGTGGGAGGAAGTTAATTTGTGATCATTGTTACAGCTACCTCTGTAAACAGCCTACTAGTAACTCCACCTATTTGACCAACTTTTTATGTTTGTCAGATAACCTTGTGGCTTGGCATTGGGGTTTCCTTACTTGATTTCCAGATATAGATATATGCACTAAAATCTCTGACCATGTTAAACAGGGAGACTGAACCAAAAACATCAAGTTCTGGAGAAGGGAAAATGTACAAAAATCATTAATTTGTGTCTTTATCTTGGCCAGCATAAGCATTGACTCCAATATTAATCTTGCCTGCTTTTCCATCTCTCATACGGTATCATAGTGGCCTCCACCGTTAACGTGGAAAAGTGAAGAAACAAGGCTGCAGATACTTTTTTTTCATAGTGATGAGTGAAGTAACTTGTCTTGCATTATAGTTACTTGTACCTGCTCTCTGTTTAAAATATATACAGTATATTTATTTCTTATGTGACTTTTGAATACTTTCCCATTTTCAGAAAAATACTTTGACATGAAAAAAAACCAGTGCAAAGAAGGCCTTGACATATATAAGAAGTTTCTCACTAGAATGACAAGGATCTCAGAGTTCCTCAAAGTTGCAGAGGTAAACCTTACTATGCCAAAATTGCCCTCATGCTCAAACGGTTTATAAAATACTTAACTCTGATAAAGCAGCTACATTTCCTTTCCATTTGGCAGATTTAATGTCCATCAAGGAGCATTTTATCAGAGTTTAATAACAAGGGGACAAGCTCAATAAGGGCCTGCATATTGAAAGAAATAAAAATTTTTACAGTTCTTTGCTGAGAAGTAGCTTTTCTTTGCTGAGAAGAGGATATAAGAATAAACATATAAATGTCCTATTGTATAAAGGGCTAGTGGCTACTGTGGTCCAGGGAGACATTGCTTGTATACACACACAAAATACAGCTGTGCTTAGTTTTCTTTAAAAGTAAACTTAGGAAGAAGAAAAGTGTGTGTGGTGGTCTTTTTCTTTCTGAGAGACAATGTCTAGCCCTTTTTTGTTTGGCACCATCAATTCTGCTATGTCAAACTTGAGGGATGAAAGAATTTGAGGATCAACATTAAATGAGAAAGCAATGGCTGAAGCTGATGATAGGGGATTTCACAAGGAGTTTTACAGCATCTAAAAAACTTCTGTTGTGTGCAGTGTGTTTTTTCTTGGTTTTTCTTGTTGATTCAGTGGGTAGCAGCATGCATTCTTCTGAAGCTTTGCTGAACTAGCGAGGTTTCAGTCTGAGCAGTAGAGTGCTAATCTAAGTGTCCTGGTCAAATTCCAGAAAGGGTAATTACGTTCTGCCTATCTAAAATTCTCCCTGCAGTTTGTCTGATATGGTACTTATCCTCACTTGACGGTTCTAAACTGTTGTGTAGTGTCAATCTGCACTGTGAAACCCATATGATGTTTTACAACAGGGATGGCTGCTGTTCAGTTACGATGTCTATGTTGTATAGCTTGTAGAGTGATTTGGAACTTGGAGGATAAAAGAGGCTGTATCAATGCAATATACTATTTTTGTACTTCCAAATACGTACTGTGTCAGTAGTTCTCAATGCTTGCGTTCTGTAATCTACTTTGTAAGAGAAATGCTCTCATGAATTTCCCTTCCTACACAAACCATCACCTGCTTGGTTCTCAAAATCTCTTCTGTGGACCATCAGGAAGGGCACTCCAAACTTAGGTTTGGTAACATTTTAAACTCACTACAGCCTAATGTATACATATATTTTACTTTGATTTCCTTTGATTTTTTTTTTACATCTGTTTTAATCTAAAAATTTAGAGCTCAAATTATGTAAACTAAAAAGAGTACAGAGGATTTTTGCTTTCCTTGCATGACAGCACGTTAACGTGATTTCTCCTTTTTAGCAATGTAATCTTTAAATAAACACTAGTTAGTTCTAAAGCTCATAAATCTGTTTTGTTACAGCAAGTTGGAATCGACAGAGGAGACATACCAGATCTTTCTCAGGTACATAAACTGTTATGCATATGTGAATACATGTTTGTTTCTTTCTTGGGTTGCATGTTCAGAAAAATGTGGAGTCATGCATTGGTTTTCTTGCATACATTATCACCATATTCTTAAATTCTGAGATGAGTCGTGACTAAATTGAACTCTAACCAGAAAGTCTTTCACTCACAAATTCCAGGATCCTAATGTGTGAAAATGCAAACTAATTACAGTTGTAATATATTACAATTGTCAAATTAATATCATTTTGAGAGCAGAAAATAGAGAATTAAAATCAAATATTTGAAGAAACATGAAATTCCTAAGTTTGAAACCATTTTTAAAGTATGATGGAAACTGATCTGTTTGTAGTAGAGGCTTACGTAATGCAGCTTTCACAAATGAGATCCCTTAGCAAGGTGGCTACTCTAAGCAGAAGGCTTCAAAGTATCAGTTGGTTACTTGTAAAGACTTCCAGTTTGTGTATGTGTGTATTGCCTCAGATGGGTACAGCTTCCTTTTTAATCTCAGTTGGAACATAGACTACTCATTTCAATTGTCTGTTTTCTTTATGCCTTTTCTTCGTGTTTATTTTCCAACATTTTCATGGATTGCTTTTTTGATAGGCACCATCATGAGAAGGGCCCTACCAAATTCACGGCCATGAAAAATGTGTCACGGACCATAAAATCTGGTCTCCACCATGAAATCTGATCTTGTGTGTACTATTACCCTATACTATACAGATTTCACAAGGGAGACCAGTGTTTCTTAAACTGGGGGTCCCAACCCAAAAGAGGGTCATGGGGCGGGGTTTGCAAGGTTATAGTAGGGGGGTCGTGGCACTGCCACCCTTACTTCTGTGCTGCCTGCAGAGCTGGGCGGCTGGAGATTGGCAGCGGCTGGCCGAGGGCCCAGCTCTGCAGGCAGCATGTAAGGGTGGCAATACCATACCATTCCGTCCTTACTTCTATGCTGCTGCTGGCGGTGGCGCTGCCTTCAGAGCTGGGCTCCCAGCCAGCAAATGCTGCTCTCTGGCTGCCCAAATCTGAAGGCAGTGCTGCTGCCAGCAGCAGCGGAGAAGTAAGGGTGGCAATACCATGACCCCATCTACAATAACCTTGCAATGCCCCCACTACCCCCTTTTGGGTCAGGACCCCTACAGTTACAACACCATGAAATTTCAGATTTAAATATCTGAAATCATTAAATTATGATTTTAAAATCCTGTGACCATGAAATTGACCAAAATGGACTGTGAATTTGGTAGGGCCCTAATCATGAGTAATAGAACTGGCATGGTAGTGGATGATATTGTACCACCTGATAATATAAAATACTTTGCCCAAGTTATGTTCTTAGTGTCAAAATACTGTGGTGTCAATATTTTGAGCTGTAGACCATGTCCGGTTACCCTCAGTTGCATTCTCTGGCACTGTGGTGACAGGATCATACCTTTCTTTTTTATTTTTTTTAGCTGGTGCCTGGTTTTGTCTTGGATTTTTCATATCTATGCCCTCACTGCCCTTTTGCAGGCACCAAGCAGTCTTCTTGATGCTTTGGAACAACATTTAGCCTCTTTAGAAGGAAAGAAAATCAAAGACTCCACAGCTGCAAGCAGGTATATGTGCCTTTGTCCTCTTATACAGTTGTGTTAAGAATCAAATGTTAGGTTCCTTACTTTGAAATAGTTTGTATGGGTTGTGTTGAAATGAACATTATGTTGCTGTTGCAGCACTGAAACAGTTGATTAATTTGGTGCTGTTGATAGCATAGTATTTGTTGGTTAAACAACATAAAGCTTTCCAGTCTCAGGCCATGTCTACAGTACAAAGTTTTGCCAATTCAAGTTACATCAGCAGACAACTGCTACAGTAACTATATTGCTTGTCTGTGTGCATACTTGGCTCCCTGCGTCTGCTTCTTTCCTTCTTAACTCCTCAGCTGACCCCTTAACTCCCCTGGCTCATGAAGCCATACACCAGCCACCTTGACAACAGCAAGGAAAGATTCAACTGCAGACTCAGCAGGTGCACAATGATAGTTGAATATGCTTTTGATAAATTGAAGTGTCGTTGGCATTGTTTACTCATTAGACTGGATCTGTGGGGAAAAATATCCCGTTGGTTATAGTTGACTGTTGTGTCCTGCATAATATCTGTGAAGCCCTGGGAGAAAATTTGCCAAAGGGGTGGAGGGTGGAATGGAACGGCTGTTTGCTGAATTTGATCAGCCAGACACAAGGGTTATCCGATGAGCTCCATCCTCTTATGCCAGTAGCCTGTTAACTTCTGCAGGCCCCATTGCAGTAATCGCTGAGGGAAAGCGTCCTTCCGTGGGGGAAGAAATAAGGCTGCCATCCCTAGAAAAGCTTTGAGAGAGGATTGCGGTGTACTTCTGTGGAAGTTTCATCAACATCTCTCAGGAGGATTCAAGGGTCATTCTTGTGTACATAAACAAACTGCCTAACTCTAGATGGGAATGAAAAGCAGATAGCAACTCTACCCTTTTGTTATACCACTACTTCTACCACTACCTCTTCTAGCGCACTGCTGCTGGTCCATGTACCCCTTCTCCTTCATCCCCCAAGCAATCTGCTCATTGATGTCAGCGTTTCTACAGCTTGTTCTGAGCTATGCTTGCACAGCCTGTTCTCCCTACAGGCCCAAGAGATCCATTATCTCCTGTCTACTCTAGGCAGGAGTGCATTTGGAGTATGTAGCCAGCATGGTCAGCCAGGCAGTTTCGCACAATAATGGAAAGCAGATAGAGGTGTGCTCACCATCCTGTGCAACCAGGAAAAGGCATTTCAAAAAATTGCAGGGGTTTTAATAGGGTTTTGAGGGGGAGCTGGAGGTGTACGTGACCCCTGGGTAGTGGAGTTCACAATTGTGGCCAGAGCGGTCAGTGTCTGGCATTGAGAGAGAGCTGCTGGAGAACTTCTAGGGTTGACATAAGTAATGCAGTGTCTACACCTGCGCTGCGTTGACCTCTGAACATCAAGCATGGCTTAATGCCGCTCAGGGAGCTTGTGTAATTACATTGGCATAATGGGGCACTTTCATCAGTGGGAGACATTAAATGTAGACAAATGCACAAGTAGGCTTATGTCGACCTAACTTTGTATTGTAGACCAGGCCTAAATGTAGTGCAACTAGAGTAGACAGAACTGAGAACAATTCACATAATGGCAGAAGCCTTCATAATGGTAGAACTTTCAGACTTCACCTTGAGACTCTGTAACTTTTGGTGCCTTTGCTTGCTGCTTGGAAATCTTTAATTTTCCATACTATTAATTAGATTGTTCTTATAAACCAATGTTGGTATTTCTGTAAAATACTCAACACATATGCATGCTCTTCATTACGTCTTTTAATATCTCAAGTTGTCCTTTTGTTTCTCAGAAAAATACTGAAATAAAGAGACGAAATACATGTGTGATCAGGCACTGAATAGCATAAAAAGTGGTGGCAGCAATGTTGATGAATGGGCCCACTGCTTTTGTAACATTTGTTAAAATGCAAAATAGTCTAGGGAATTGGAGGTTCTTTGGGAATGTCCTTGGCGATAAAATCATGACAGTCATCTGTTCTTTGTTGTGTTGCTACTAAAATTTAAGAAAAACAAAATTAAAAATTTCACTTCCATGTAACATGTTTATATTAACCTTAAAATATAAGACTGTAACTTTTAAAACTAAATTTTAGTAGGTTAGTGCTAGTTTTCAATGATTTTGTCCTCTTCCTGTACTGTCAAAATTACAATAATGTAAAATAAAATCTAACTGGTTAATTTTTTACTGGAGTATTTAAAATAACATTTTTTGTTCCTCTCAGGGGTTCTCAAACTTCATTGCACTGCGACCCCCTTCTGACAACAAAAATTACTAAACGACCCCAAGACGGGGGACAAAAGCCTGAGTCAGTCTGATTCCCACTGCCCCAGGTGGGGGAGCCAAAGCCCGAGCCCCACTGACCTGGGTAGGGGTCAAAGCCAAAGCCCAAAGGCTTCAGCCCCAGCCAAGGAGCCTGTAACCTGAGTCCTGCTGCTCAGGGCTGAATCCTTCGGGCGTTGGCCCCTAAAACGGGGTCGAGACCCACTTTGGGGTCCTGATGCACGGTTTGAGATCCGCTGGTCTATCTTAAAAGTAAAACCAGATTTGTCAAACCAAATTTTTTTCTAACTGTTTATTTTCCCATTATGTTTTTAAAATGTGATCACAAATTTGAAAGAACCATGGGATTGATTAAAGAATTAGAAAACCTGCCTTATAGTGAGAGACTCAGAGCTCAATCTATTTAGCTTAACAAAATGAACGTTTACAGGTGACTTGATTATAGCATTTAAGTATCTACACGGGTAACGGATATTTAATAATTGGCTCTTCAGTATATCAGAGAAAGGTGAAACATGGTCCAGTGGCTGGAAGTTGAAGCTAGACAAATTCAGACTGGAAATAAGGTACACACATTTAATGGTGAGGGGAATTGGCTATTGGAACAATTTACCAAGGGTCATGGTAGATTCTCTATCACTAATCATTTTAAAGTCAAGATTGGACGTTTTTCTAAAACATGCTCTAGAAATCATTTTGGGGAACTTCTATGGCTTGTGTTAAACAGGAGGTTACCCTAGATGATCACAATGGTCCTTTTTGGCCTTGGAATCTGTGAAAACTCTTTTGCCTGGGAGTGTAATGCATTGTATCAAGCACATAGTCTCATAATTGAGCCAGATAGCTTGCTTAATTTAACTGTATTTGAAAATAGTAGATAACTTACCAGAACTTTCTATTCCTCCACAAAACGTACAAATCTCGCATTTTAAGTTGAATTTTCATAAATTAACAGAGGAACAGAAAAAATCTACAACATGAATTCATATGAGGCAGCTTGGAAGGGGCATATCTAAGGGGAGTGATCACAGAGCCAATGTACAAGAGAGTAGATAGCACCATTTCTACACATTCCTATTTTGCAGTATAGGCACTTAAATTTTGCACTGCAATAATTTATTAACGTAATTTCATTTTTTTAAAGTAACACTTTATATATAATCTCAGATTTGTGTGTCATACAGGCTAAGATTACAAATTCTATAAAGAAACTGAGAAAAAACAAGCAAAGCATTTTCGTATCAGCTGTTCCCATCATGTGACACATATATGAACAACCAGTTTTTTTCCCCCCTGTTCAATTATCAGGGCTACCACACTTTCCAATGCAGTCTCTTCCCTTGCAAGCACTGGCCTGTCTCTCACCAAAGTGGATGAAAGGGAAAAACAAGCTGCATTAGAGGAAGAGCAAGCTCGTTTAAAAGCTTTAAAGGTAGGTGGTTTCCTGTTTACAGAAAAGTTAAGGTCACTTTTGTAATCACACGTACTGTGCGAATGCATCTCGTTGGAGTTTCTTCTAATATGTCATAAAAGTTGTGGAGAGTTTTCCCATTATCAGTTATTCAGTTTCTAAAACAGGCATGTAACCTCTTTAATCCTGCAAATGTACTGGCTTTTCTTTCTGTATGGAAATAGACAGTCATACTTGACTGCCATCTTATTGTATGAAATAAGTAAAGAGAATTCTTTAGAGTTTTGTTTTACTTTATTCAGAAGCCATATAAACAAACCTTGTTTCTGGATTTCTTATGCCAGCTCACTTTCCCAACAGGAACAACGTCTAAAAGAACTTGCAAAGAAACCTCATACCTCTTTAACGACAGCAGCCTCTCCCGTGTCTACTGCAGCGGGAAGCATAATGACCACCCCAGCCATTGATATTTTTTCCACCCCTAGCTCTTCGAACAGGTATGTTTCAGTAGTTATGCTTCAGTTATTAGTTAGCTCCAGCTGAATTCATCCAGCTGCACTGCCATTGTGTGTTGGAAAAATTTACTCTTACCTAGAATCCATCCATAAGTGATTTTTGATAGGTATTTCAATGAGAACATCCCATTCATATAAGCATGACGTAGAAATAATTTTTCCTCCCTCTTCAGATTAATTTGATAACAAGCTGTTTAATGACCCTTGTGATTCTTCTTGTTAATCTAAATGCCAGTTATGCTCAGCACATGTACTCCCTGCCCTCAAGGACCTTACTAAATAGATTGGCAAAGGTCAGATATAAATTCTCACTGATGGGTCCAGAGGATGGTGCTTAATTAATCTCTCATCTGTATTTTTTAAATGGGTTACTGATGTGGGTGACCATTAGTGGGTGTTTCAGAAGAGAATTTGAGGGCAGGAGTTTGAATGAAGGGGTGAGTGCCACTAGGGTAAAGGAGCTATGCAAATTCTGTCACAGAGAATTACTTAATGCTTGTCCTGGTCTCCCATACCAATGGTTCCTGCTGTTCCATTCTGGGCTTAGTTTATAAAAATACTATTAGGCCTGGTTTACACTACAAAGTTAGATGGACATAAGGCAGCTTATGTCAACCTAATTATGTCCGTGTACAAACTACAGCATTGCTCCCACCGATGTAAGTGCCCTATTACATCGATATAATAACTCCACCTCCACAAGAGGTGTAGGGCTTAGGGTGATGCAGTGTCCGTATAGACACTGCTGGTTACTTACTTTGGCTGTTGGCTGTCATTCTTGTCAAGAAGGCTGATCACAGTCGGGCTGTCACCATGGGGCTCCAGCTAGAGCCCAGCTGCACCCCACCCTCACCTGGGGCTCCAGGCTCCCAGCCGACATGCTGCCCGGGTTCCCTGCTTGGAGCCAGGCTGCCTCTGGCTCCCTGCTCCCAGATGGGCTGCCCCCTGGGATCCCCGCTGGACTACTGCCTGGGCTCCCTGCTCCCCGCCAGGCTCATGTCCAGGTTCCTGGTGAGGATCCGAGAACCAAGGGTGGGGGGCAGCCGTGCTCCCTCTGGGGAGCTGTGCATGGAGCTGAGAGCCTGGGCTTTCAGATCCGCCTTCACCCCTCTGAAGTCTGTGGAAGCACTCCTGGTGAGGATGTGCATAACTGTCAGAAGGAGGGTCTTGTGGACATGAATCACTGCAGTGATTCACTGTGGTGGCTGTAAGTCGACCTAACATAGGTCAGCTTAAGTTTGTAGTGTAGACATGCCCTTAGTCATACAAAATAGTGCCATATTGTTCAGGGACTTGGTCAGGATTTGAACCCAAAGAACGTTTAACCATTGCTGTGGAATTCACAGGGGAACGTGCACATTTCCTCTCTTCTCTCTTTGCTGTTCTTCAAAAACTGTTTGCACTCTGGTAGGCTTTATTTCCCACTAGACGACAAATATAGGAAATGATTTATAGGACACCAACCATTTAGCAAGTATCTGAATCAAAAAACACATTCAGAATTACAGAAATGAGCAGTTGGTGTTAGTAGCCGGAAGTCACGAGGGTAAAAACAGAAGAGTATATGGCATTTGAGTTTCTTCCTTGATAAAGGACAAAGCATTTAAAATGATCAGATGTAATTTTATTTGTTGGATATCCAAAAACATTTGTTAGTCACACCGATAGTTATCTGAAACCCAACCTTTGGCAAAGCTACTTTAACAGCCAGAAAAGTTACATTATAGACAGACATCATTTGCCGATGAAAAGTTCATAAGTGTTTTAATCTATTCTACCCTACTTTAGTTTTTTTCAAAATATATGTTACAAAATACAATTCTGCTGACCCTCTCTCTCATTGCTGAGATAAAGTATTTCAAGAACATACCTTGAGTAGTAGTCTTATGCGTCAGATTTTACTTTCCTTTTTTTCTTAATGTTCTCTCATTTCCTTTTTTTCTGGTTAAGCGAGCGTAGTAGAGTGGATCCCAGCAGTGCCAGTGTATTGATAGGCTGACAAAGGATCCTAAAGAATTTTCTAATTAATATCTTCAGTTATGGCCAAAGGCATGTCTGCCTTCAGATTGGAATGGTGCATATCTTTGGGCGCTTAGATTTTGAGTCTCTTGGTAGGCAACATAGTTCTATTCCTGCTGATCTACCGGACCCACTAATGCTGCACTTCAGAGTGCGTTGAAGAGAGCATACTGATGTAACTTATGGTATCCCATTAAAGTTGGGCAGTAACTATAAAATGAGCCAGTTCATAGGAAGTTAGATTAATTCAAAAAACAAGCATATTATCCGAAAACTAAGAGTTGTGTTTATCTGGAAATTTATATCACTTAAGTATACTTTTATCATTCTATACAAGCTATAATACAGGTTGCAGTGCTTTCAAATCCAGATGAACAGCATCTAGAAATGCTGTATTCTTTTTTGAGTAAATGTCCCTGCTGTGGATGCTCCACCATAGGATGCTCATGTGCCTGTGCGCTCTTGATCAGAAATTGCAAAGCAGTGTCTGCAGGCCCACACCCTCATGCTCCCATACCAGGGCCTAGAGAGAGGTGTGGACCTTCCACCACTCAGTTCCTTCTCACCCACCTGCGGCTTGAAACAGAGCATTCAGGGTCTGCTGTTTTCACAGCTTCCTGCCTTTCACTTGCTGTGCATGTCTTCTTATTCCCTTCTTTTTTGTTTGTTGTTTAGTTCATTTGTTGTTGTTCTGGTATTTCAGCACAGTTGTACTTTAAAAAGGGGGTTCCCGCCTCATTTATTTTGCTGAACCTTTGCTTTAGTACTCTGATGTTCAGGGTTATGCTGTGAAGACACCAGGGTTCAAGCCCTGTCAGAGCTGTCTCAGGTCTTCTCCCCATAGCAATAGGCATTCCAGCTGTGTCTGGTGTCTTGGAGACACCCATGTGCTGTCAAAGTGCAAGGTCTGCACGGGATTCAAAGACAAGTCTTGAAAGGATAGATGTGCTAGGTTGAAGCTCCTCCTGATGTAGTGCTCCCTAGCTACAGTGTGGGGTCAACATGTCAGGCCACTCCAGTGACTGTAGGAGCCCCAACAACCGTTCCACAGATAAAGACTTGGAAGAGAGGCTTCTTTCTCTTTTCTGTCAGGCAATCAAAGAAAAGGGATCAGTTGCCCCATAAATCTGATTGCCGAGAGACCTTGCTGAAATTGATACCAAGGCATCAGTACTGCCTAAGTAGCTAGGATCAGATATCTACCAGGTAGCACAAAGTACCTACCTCAATACCTCCTGACACATCTAGGCACCAAGATGCACACAGCATTTCTACGTGAACCCTGATGTCATCCTCATCTCAGAGCCATAAAGAGCACTCAGACTGGTGTCACTGTATATGGTACCCGAGAGGCCATCTCCTGATTGGTACTGATCCCTGTTCCAGGCCCCAGTACCGGCTGCATCAGGCTACCATAGTCCTCCAGCATTCTAGATTTCTCGACCCCGGAGACTGTATTATATTGGAGGAACTGGAGTCTCCTCTCTTAAGGAGCTCCACAAGAGTCAGTCCCCCTCACCTCCCCGGTACTGCTCTGACATCTGCAGCCTGAACCCCTCTTCATCTGACCAGGATCAGAACCCCTACCCTTGGTACTAACACCAATGCTAGAAGCCCCCTCTTCAGCCTGGAGGAGAATATTGTTTCTGACTCTGAAGTATCGGTACAGGGCTCTTTGATACTGTACCAGCATACTCCTCTAAGCTCTTATACTGAAGAGAACTTTTCAGAGCCTGCTAGACATTCTAGACCTAGCAGTTGTAAATACACTTGGGGACATTTCCCTGCTCAATGGGCTTACTGGAACTCCTGGGGACACTTTCACGAGCAGTTTTAAAGGGTACCAGCCAAAAAGAAAACTCAACACCTGCCAGTACCACATCATTGTCTGACAGACTATCCTCCAGCACAGTCTGCTCCCTTGGTACTGAGACACGCAAGATGAACGGGCGTCACAGATTGAGGAAACCTCACCCCCATCAGCCAAGTCCTCTTCCTCCGTGGTGGTAATACCACCACTGTTCTTTTATGCTGGTGACTTTAGGGCCTTCCAGGACCTAATGAAACACAAGGTGGAATCCCTCCAGATCCTGTTGAGAATCCTGACCTCTTCTAACACTCCCTGGTGGATATTTTAAATATCACCCCCCAAGGAAAGATGTCCCTACCAGTCAATAAGGTTATACTATTGCCTACATGTACTTTATGGAAAACACTTGCAGTCTATCTAGCAGGTCTCCAGAATATGATTGCAGACTCCCTGAGCAGGAACTTCCATCAGGACCACAAAAGGGAACTCAGCAACTGTCTTCCACAGCATCTGCCAAACCTGGGGTCTCCTAGAAGAAGGCTTATTTGCTACTCCAATCAACACAAAATGTCACCTTTTCTGCTCCAAAGGAGGATACTGCTGGGATATGCCCTGAGAACACCGTGGCCCCATACCCTGCGATATGCTTACCTGCCTCTACCTCTAATTCTCCAGACCTTGTTCAAACTGGAATAGGAAGGAGTGAAGGTTATCCTCATAGCACAGTCCTGGCCAAGACAGGTGTGGTACTTGAACCTCCTTCACCTCTCTTCAGTGCCTCTCCGCCTTCCCCTCAGGAGGGATCTACTGTCATAGAACTTAGGGACCTTGAATCCTCCTCCTTGCACTCAGTTCCTCCCATGACCAGATTCCTTAAGGGCGCTCACCACTTATTTCCTCCTGTTTGGAACCCAGCCCCCCTATGGCATCTAAATTTGGTTCTTGATGCCCTGTGGAAACCCTCCTTCAAACCGATGGCTACCTGCTCTCTCCTCCTCCTCCTCTCCCTCAGACTTCATTCCTTATAACCATCACTTAGACTAGATGAATGGGAGAAATCGGTGCTCTCATGACAGAACCACCATTCACTACTTTCTGCAGAGGTAAAGTTACCCTACATCTCCATCCTGGTTTTCTCCCTAAGGTCTCTTTGGAATACCATATTAATCAGGAAACCCATCTACCAGTATTCTATCCAATGCCTCATGCCTCCAGTGAGGAAACTAGCCTATATACACTAACTAGATGTCAGGAGGACATCTCGCCTTCCACCTTTACAGGTCTAAGACTTTCAGCGGCTCTCCGAGACTATCTCTATCTTTTGTGGAGAGGATGAAGGGACCACCAATTTTCACACACAGACTGCGTGAAGTGAGTCTCAAGTTGCATCTTAACATGCTGTGAGACTGCTGGAATACAACTCTGAGTGACAGCACACTTCACTAGCACTTAGTCCATGTCTATAGCCCTTCCAAAAAGCTCTCCGTAGCAGATATGTGCAGGTCTGCAACTTGGTCCTCCATCCTTATGTTTCCCAAGCATTATGCTGTCTTACCTGCTTCTAGAACTGAAACAACAGTTGATGATGCAGTCCTCTGAACTGTTTTGCGCCTGCCTCCTTAGCGCCCACCTCCACATTAAGTTACTATTGGGGGGTCTCCTACAGTGGAGCGCCCATAGAGACATAAACTCAAGGGAGAGTGACTTGAGTTCTTTGAGCTATTTTGTCCCTATGGACTCCACCTCTTGCCTTCCTTCCCCTCTGGCTTTGGGCTTGAGGAAGAACTGAGTGGTGGTGGGTCCGCATTTCCCTATTTGACTTCATATGGGAGCATGAGGAACTGCTCTGCACAGTCCCATGGGCGCTGCTTTGCAATCTCCAGTTGAGAGCACACTGGTGCGCACGCATCCTACGATGGAACACCCATAGGGACAAAGCATCTCAAAACGCAAATTAGTATGCAGGTAAAGAATCTCTTCTTCCGACTCATCACATACTTAATGCATATTACTTTAACTGAAATACAGGCAAAAGAGCATAGAAAGGAATTTATTTCTATGGTTTACTAGATGTTATGCATTGTCTATATTTGTCACATTTCTCCCATAATCTTTAGATAGAAAGAATAGAATTCCTCTTCTCTCTCTCACTTCAAAAAATTACCCCAAGTAGAATTCTGAGAGTAGAATTTGGATTAGAGCAGAAGCTTCCCTGAATTTCAATTAGGGACCCCTGCTGTCCTAATCTACTTACTCTGAGAAGTCATCAGATACTACAGTGATGGGCACCAGTACAAAAGTTAGATTAACCTTTTCACTTAAAAAGTATTGCCAACATAACTTGGATTTAAGTGATTTTGTGCACTGGGTTTAAAAGTATTTATTATTCTGTCTCCTATATTGCTGGTGATTAAAGGAGACTTGAACTCTTGATGTACTATATGTAAAAATATGATTAGGACCTGGATGGACACACTACTCCAGAGTTTTGAAGAAATGTATTGTAACTGTAAAATCTTATGAACTTAAGAGGGCTCATTAAAATGTTTTTTCCTCTCCATTGTTTGAAAGATACTTGACATCTTAAATCCAATTGCTATAATGACTTGTGTGCCCTTCTCCCCATTTCCATGTATTAACCAAGGAAATATTTCCTCTTCCCCTCAATGAGTTTTGGGGCTTGACACTTCTTGGGGTTTGAATCTGTTTCCAATGGAGAGGTAATTAAATTTACCTTTTTTTATGCATCAGTATCACTGATGACAGTACAGCTCTGGCCAGTGTTTAAAAAACTTCAAAAGCTTTAAAAAAGTTTATCAGCATTATAGTCATTGAGCCAAATTCTCAGCTGTACTCAATAAATGATGGTGTAGCTGAGGAGTGGTCACAGAGGAGCCATTTGTAGTTCCAGTCTGGGACAAGTTCTGTGTCAAAGTTGGATTTCCTGGCACAGTTTAGAGCTGCCACTTGCTACCAGTAGCCCCTGTGAGGTCACTTTTGTGAGCTGGGCATCATTGGAGTGCAGGCACTCTCTGGCCACATTTGGACATCAGGGTCTGAGGAGAGTGTGAGAAATCAGTAGGCTATACCCACCAGGCTTATGGTTGCTATGTGCTGATGGATTGGCACAGAGGGGCTTTAGCATGGCAGAGAATTGAGCTCGCTATGTTTACAATCCAAAAATATTCCCCATGAAATTAAAAACAAACTGCTATAGTTATGTCCCCTTAATGTTTAGTGAATCTGTTCATAATAGTTGAAAATGCTGCCTTGTATTGAAAACTATTTGATACAGTTCAAACAGTTGTCCTAATTTGTCTCTGTAGCACATCAAAGCTGCCAAATGATCTACTTGATTTGCAGCCAACCTTTCATCCATCTGTACATCCTATATCCACTGGGCCACAAGTAGGAGGTACATGGGGAGGTAAGAACTCTAAATTGGATCATGCTTCTAATTGCTGTATAGCCACTCTCCCATCAGTGATATTCTCCATAGTGTAGACTATCCTTGCTAAAATAGGGAAACTCTCTGAAATCTTTAAAATGAATTCAGCAAGGACAAATGTAAGTGCTGTATGAGAGGGAAGGATCAAACAAACACAGGTGCAAACTAGAGCAGGGGTTCTCATAGTTCATTGCACCACGATCCCCTTCTGACAATGCCTTCTGGTTCCCCGGAGAGGGGACCAAAGCCTGAGACAGCCTGAGCCATGCAACCCAGGGCAGGGGGCCAAAGGAGAAACCCAAGGGCTTCAGCCCCGGGTAGGGGGTCTGTAACTTCAGCCCTGTCACCCAGGGCTGAAGCCCTGGGCAGTGGGGATCGGGGCTTCTGCTTCGGCCCCAGGCCCCAGCAAGTCTAACGCCAGCCCTGGTGGCGCCATTAAAATTCACGACTCAGTTTGAGAACCACTGAACTAGAGGGATGCAGATCATACTGAATGGTTTGGGGGTTCTATAAAATGCTTTAGGATGAAAGGGAGCTATTGGTAAAATAATTTAGTATGACAAATTGTATGAGTTAGTACTGTAATACTTTGTTCAGTGCATCCAGCAATCCAGAGATTGCAAAACTACTTCATCCACAGCTGGGAGGAATCTTCCAACTAGTTGTCAACCACTTTCTTGGTGCCAAATATCCCCGTGTGAGAGATATTTGGTTTTGAGCACAGAATTTTAAAATGGACAAATTTGAAATAGTGCAGAAAAGAGCAATAAAATTATTTAAAATATTTTAAACTAAGATCTGTGAGAAAAGCTTCAGTTGGGCATCTTCTCTAGAGAGAGAAGGCTGAAAGTAGACAGGGTGGCCTATAACCACATAAAACAAGGATGGCAGATTAGGCAAGGAATACAAACCACAAAGGCACAGGCTTAAGAGTGCAGCAGAGAATTTTGGTTGAATATTAACAAAATGTTTAACTGAATCACAGAAGATGAGGGTTGGAAGAGACCTCAGGAGGTCATCTAGTCCAACCCCCAGCTCAAAGCAGGACCAATCCCAACTAAATCATCCCAGCCAGGGCTTTGTCAAGCTGGGCCGTAAAAACCTCTAAGGATGGAGATTCCACCACTTCCCTAGGTAACGTATTCCAGTGCTTCACCACCCTCCTAGAATAGTTAAGAAATGGAAAAAAATGCATGGGACTCTGTTGAACCACTTTGACTGAAGCTAATGAAGATTAGAATCAACTGATCTCTCTCAGGTTTGGTTTAAGAATAGTAAAATTATCCTGTCACGCTGCATGGTGTGGTCTAGATGATGCATTAGACAGGTCTTTTCTGATGCAGATTATGTTGTAAACCTGTGTACGTCAAATTTGGCTTTTCTTATGGGTAGCCAACAACATTCCACAAGGCAATTCAACAGATTAAACCATTTTCCTTCAAGAGTATTCAGACCTCGGATGTTTAGCAACCTGGTATTAGCATATTTAAATATTTCTTGGCTTGCCCCAGCCTTTCATGTTTCTTTGCCTATTACTTAAGAATGTTCTAGGATTTTGCAAATAATGGTGAAACATGTAATTGATATATAAGATCACTGTTGTAATTGTGGGTATCAGTAGAGCACTAGAAACTTCAAGGAAGGGGTGTATTTTTTTTTAATCTCTGTACATAAAGATGTTGGATTTAGTAAAATGGTGAGCTAACTGAGGTCACATTTTAATTCCAGTTTTTGTAGACATAAAATGATTTGATAAATACACACGTTACTTTTCCAAATGAGCCCTGAGTGCTAAACTCCCATTTGGATTTGAGAAAAGAATTTGGTTTCAACCCAGGCATTAGAATACTTTACTTAAATACTTTTGGATTAATGAAAATATAGGCATTGGAACGGTGTTGTTTCCTGGTTTTTCTTTAACAGGATGAAATCACTCAACATCTTATCTCATTCTTCATTTTGTGAGCTTCGGCCTGCTTCAACTAATTTTTCTACCAGCAAGAGTAAATTTTCATAAGACACATTGTGTGTATGTTACCTGCTATTCCCTGTGGGCATGTATGTGTGCACATTCTGTATAACCTTGACAATTAACATTGGCGTGTAGGAAAGCTTTGCACACAATTCCAGGTAATGCATGGTAGTTCTACTACTGAAGAGATGCTGTGCCTTACTTAAGTTTTAAGATTTCAGGCTTTCACAAGGACTTCTAAAAGTTTTGCTTCATTCTCCAGTGCTTCACCAGCTATGGTGGTGGTTTCAAAAATAGGATAATTAATCTGTATTTCCTTTAATACAAAACACTACTAAGCAAAGCACCTTCCTCAGAAAGAGAGTCGGTGGAGGGCCTGTCAAGCTGTATGTTGAAATTTGCATGCCTAGGATGAGTCAGAATTTAGAAATGGAAAAAAAAATATTAGCTGCTTTTACTGGTATCCTTAGATCTTGTATGACTTTCTAGTACTTTGACTAGTCCAATTTTAAATGTCACAGGCGAAAGGGATTAATACCACTTCCTCACAAAAACCACATCATAAGCTAATATCTCACTATTTTAGCATTCCTGAAATTCAGCCTAAATTTCTCTTCTAGTAAGAGACGCTAATAATAGCCGTTCCAGACTGTTCTATCTGCATAGGTGTGAACCTCTTTTTAAATACTTGTAGAGATCATATCAATAGCTACAAAGGTTTCAGGATTGGCTGGTGCTAAATTGTTTTGGATTATGGGCCTGAAAATTCTTTTTGTTTTTGTTGCATTGCTTTCATCCAAATATCTAAGCAGCATTACAAACGTTAACCCTCAACACTTATGTCAGGTAGGTAAGAAGTATTTTCTTCGAGTAGTGTCCCTATGGGTGCTCCACTATAGGTGTGTCTGCACCCCTGCACCTCTGATTGGAGATTTTAGGTAGCAGTGTCCATTTGGCCCACGTACCTGCTCTCCCTCCTGCTTGCTCTTCCTTGAGGCTATCTAGCGCTGAGTGGGCAAACTGCCCTCAGTTCCTTCTCAGCCGCTCTTGGCCTGAGATAGTGAGTAGCAATCTGGTTTACTTACCTCGTGTTCCATTATAGTTGATAGGGGTTAGTTTTATTGCTTCTTATAGAGTTTGTTTTTGTAGCATTTCTGGAGCTTCCATTTTCACTTTTCCAAAACACAACAAAAAAAGTTTTTTTCTTTCTTCCTATCCCTGTCTCTCCCCCACCCCCACACCCCCCCGTTTGGGCATTGCCTCCTGCAAGGGGAATGCCCAGCTCCACCAGTTTTAAATGGTGCCTCTCCTGTAGGGAGGCAATACTGGTTACGGACAGACACTGCTGCTGTGTCCGGTGCCTTGGAAAGGCTCATATTCTGCAGAAGTGCTCCTTCTGCCAGCAATTGAAGGCTAGATCCCAAAAGAACTGGGAGTTAAAGTTGAAACGCCTCCTCATGGAGCGTGCTCTTAAACTCACATCCGACCCCTGTGCCAAATCCCCGACGGCGAAGATCATCCCCAGAGCCTTCAAATGCAAGCACTCAAGCTGAGCTCCTGACCAGCCAGTGGAGATCCCCATTGCCATCGGGGTCACCTCGGCACCAGCGGCTCCAAAACACGATACCCAGAAGACACAGGACCCTTGGGTACGAGTTCTGCCATAATGCCTTAAAACTTGAAGGGCACAGGCTCTGAAGTGGCAGCACCGTCTGCCAAAGATAACAGCAGAGACCCTGCCCCCTATGCAAAATCGGCACTAATGAAGAAATCCTTGGCACCAACTGCCTCGAAACAATCCGCATCGGACTGCGCGCCTCATAAAAGATCGTCGGTACCAATAAGTCAGCACCGGCAACATCTGACGGTAGTTTGCAACGACGGTATCGCAGGAATTTCACTGTTCTAGGGACATCATGATCGTGGAGATTCCAGAGTTCCTACTACTCAGTACCGGGGCTCTGGTACTGAGCATGTCCTGCTCCCCAGAATGACTAATGGCTCTGGGGCATTCGCCTCCAGCTTTTCTGTAAGTCGCACCCTATTCCAATGAGGAGTCAAGTGACCAATATTACAATGTCTCTGGCCTCGCACCATGCCCCATCATTACAACAACCAGGACCCTCCCACTCACACTCCGATCCCCAACCCTCCTGGTATGGCCACATGTGGGTGCCACTACCCATGCCTTTTCCTCCACCCGAATGGCCGTACTGGGACTCGTGGGCAGCATACAGGCACCATACTTCTCAGGCATCTAACGTCTCCTACAGAGAGTCTACTAGACACTCTCCTACAGCCTCTGTATCTAGAACTCCAGAACCTCAGGAGGAAACTTTTGAGTAGCAGGAGGCCGGACTACAAGAGGAGACTACACCACCGACAAATATCTCCTCCTCACTAGCTGAGGTGGTGATGCCCTCTCCGCCATTACTGGCCAATAATATCAAGGTTTTTCAGGATCGGTTAGAGGGTTGCTGACACATTACAAATAACTCTCGAAAAGGTGAAGGACACTCACCACAAATTGCTGGACATATTGCATTGCCCTCCCAGTCAACGAGATGCTTTTAGATCCTGCCAAGATTATCTGGCAGACACTAGTCTCTATTGTGCTGACATGTAAAAGGGCAGACAAGGAGTATTATGTGCCCCCTGAAGAGGCAGACTTTCTTTTTTATATACCCTCAGCCTAACTCTATTGTAGATGCCGATAATTTGCGAGGAAAGCAACATGCTAAATAAACCCCGTATGATAGAGACTGGAAAAGGCTAGACTTATTTGGAAGGAAGGCATACTCCTCGGCATCTCTGCAATTCAGGATTTCAAACTACCAAGCCTTAATGGCAAAGTCTGACCACATGAATTATGGGAAACTCAGCACCTTTATTGACCACTTGCCAGAAGCACAACGAGAACAGTTTAAAGCCATCATCCATGAGAGCTAGCTGGTAGCAAGAACAGTGCTACAGACCACACTGGACACCATGGATACAGTGGCCCCCACTCAGTTTTGATGGCGGTGGTAATGAGGCGGGCTTCGTGGTTTCACCCCTCATGGCTGCCAAAGGAATCCCCAAGAAAAAAGGAAGTTGGAGACCCATATTAGATCTAAGAGCACTAAACAGATATGTGAAGGCGCAAAGATTCAAGATGATCACACTAGCAACTATTCATCTCTGGAGCAGGGAGATTGGTTCTTGGCCCTCAACTTACAGACTGCTTCCTACTTCCCTGTCGCAGTCCTTCTGTCCAACAGAAGATTCCTCAGATTTACCTTGGTGAAGGACCACTACCAGTACAGAGCCCTTTTATTTGGCCTCTTGTCTGCACGCAGGGTATTCTCCATGTTTCTCTCCATCATAGTGGCGCATCTACGAACATTAGGTATCAACATTTACCCATATCTGGACGACTGCCTTGTTCCTTCAAAGACTCCAGACAAGCCACCGAAGGGAGTATGCAACAGATTTGCGCAACTGGGTTTACAACTCAATACCCCGAAATCAACCTTGACTCCAGTACAGTGTTTGGCGTTTACAGGGGGCTGAACTCGACACAGTGCAAGTGAGAGCGTTCCTCCCATGGCAGATTCAACACACTGACCAGTCTCTGATAGGCTGGGGAGCCCACCTAAACCATCACTGAGTTCAGGGCAAATGGTCCGCAACGGAAGTTGTGCTCCACATCAACCTTTTGGATTTAAGAGCTGTCAGAAATGCCTGTGCAAACTTTCTTCCATTCATCGGGATACTCACATGAAAATCATGACAGACAACATAAACATAGCATGCACGCTTTACATAAATTGTCAAGTGGCACCAGATCACCGTCCCTTTTTACAGAAGCACTAAACCTCTGTAATTGGTGCAGCCACCACAATGTACTCATATCAGCCGCTATTTGCCAGGGGTACAAAATATAACAGCAGACAGTCTCAGCTAAAATTTGTCATGCGGCCACAAATGGGAAATGAACCCAACAGTGCTCCACAACATATTTGGTCAATGGGGAACCCCAACAATAGACCTGTTTGCTACTTACCAGAACAAGAAATGTCCCTGCTACTGCTCCAGAGCCAGATTGGGGAAACAGTCCCTAGGAGACACTTTCCTTCTTCAATGGGGCAGAGAACTGCCATACGCTTTTCCTCCATTCCCTCTGCTGTTGAAGGTCCTATTAAAGATAAGGCAGGAAAAAGCAAGAGTTACACTGATTGCCCCCACCTGACTGAGACAAATGTGGTACCCATACCTGAGACAGTTAGCAATGTGGCCTCCGATTCCTTTACGACAGACAGATCTATCACCCCAACTTACAGATCCTTCAGCTCCAGGCTTGGCTCCTTTGTGGTTCCAACACAGAGAGCTGCTGCTCTGAGGAGGTGAAGGAAGTGTTACTACACAGTAGGAAATCGACTCATCGTACTTACCTGCAAAAAACGACTCATCGTACTTACCTACATTGTACTTACCTGGGGGCAATTCCAATCAAGTTGCTCCAACATCTTCCTCCCTTCCTTTGATCCTAGACTATATACTAGATCTCCAAAAGACTGGTCTATCTCTTAGATCGCTCAGAGTACATCTTGTGGCGATAAGGGCCTTCCACCAGCAGGTGGATGGATATTCTGTATTCGCCCATCCAAGAACACACACATTCCTCAAGGACATGGGAAACCTCTTTCCATATACCAGATGCCCCACTCCAATATGGGACCTCAATCTAGTTCTAAAGACCCTAACTAGACTATCCTTTGAACCTATGGGCAACTGGCTCTCTTCTACACCTGTCAATTAAGACCATCACCTCAGCACGCCAAATAGGGAAAATAGCAGCATTGATGGCGCACCCACCCTTCATGGTCTTCTTTAAAGATAAAGGCATTCTGAGACCACACCCGAAGTTCCTGCACAAGGTGGCCTCATTTTTCCACATGAACCAACTCATCCACCTCCCGACCTTTCTTCCAAAACCACACTGCAACAACAGGGAGGCAGTACTACATATGCTTGATGTTAGGAGAGCCGTAGCATTTTATTTGGATAGGACAAAGTGCTTTAGGAAATCTCCTGAAATCTTCCTCTCCATTGCGGATAGATCCAAGGTCTCCGCAATATCAGCTCAAAGGCTCTCCAAATGGGTCTTGAACTGCATTAACTATTGTTACCGTGCCCATTACCTGCTACCTCCATCAGGAATTCACACACGCTCCATGAGATCCATTTCTACCTCAGTCACATTGGTTAAAGATGTTCCCAGCCCAGAAATGTGCACAGCTGCAAATGGGCCTGTGGTCATACTTTTGCGGAACACTGTGTGATTACTTGAGACTTCTGATACTATCTTTGGCTCCACAGTATTATCATCAATAATAGACTCTACTCTGAAGTCCCAGCCCCCCATATAGGATACAGCTGTGAAGTCACCTACAGTGGAGTGGTGATGAATCCTGGTTACATCCCACCTGAGGTACATTGCGCATAAACTAAGACGACCCATAGGGACACTACTCGAAGAAGAGGAAGTTACTCACCTTGTGCAGTAACGATGGTTCTTCGAGATGGGTCCCTATGTGTAGTCCACAACCCACCCTCCTCCCCTCTACTTAGGAGTTCTCAACAAAGGGGCTCTGCAGTAGAGAAGGAACTGAAGGCAGTTCATCCACGCAGTGCTAGTTAGCCCCGAGGCAGAGCAGGAGGGAGGGAGGGAGAGCACATGTGCAGGCCGAATGGACACTGCTACCTAAAATCGCCAATCAGAGGCAGAGGGGCGCAGACACACCTACAGTGGAGCACCTGTAGGGGGACATATCTCAAAGAACCATTGTTACTGCACAAGGTGAGTAACTTCCTCTTCCCCATTTTACAGATGGGGAAACTGAGCAGTTAAGTGACTTGCCTGAGATCATACAGCAAGTCAATGGCAGAGGCAAGATTGGAACCTGAACTATTTCCAGTCCTGTGCTCTAACCACTGCACAGCATCCCTCCCTTAGGTAAATCTCTAATGTTGGTAATGTTTGTACCTAGAGAATATGATAGTTTAAGGGTATATGTGGTAATGAAAGGGTAATGGACCAGGTATAACTTGGCTTACAACGGGGCTTGAGCGCCTACATCAGTTAGGCATGTCTGAAAATTTTATTCACCAATCCATTAAGGATGTGCAGATGGATGTACAGCCAGCTACAAGGGCATTAATATTTTGGTAGTGTCTTGAGATTCTAGTTTTCTAAACTGTTCAGATCTAGGGGGATTAGAAGTTGACCAGCTATTCAAGAGCGGGAACATGTTGAGTCACTTAAGAGTTTCTTTTAATAACATGATAGAAGCCACTGAAAAAGTTGAGGGTTTCTTTTGTCCTCTGCTGTTTCTGAAATACTTATAGTGCGGTTATTTGCGAAGAGAAGTTGGCTTGCAAAATGGAAAATGACTGTTTGGGGGAGGGGGAAAAAAGTCTTAGCTCCAATACAGCAATACAGGCTGGATTCTGCCTTCACTGTGCAAGCAGGGCTCCCATTGAAATAAATGGGAGCTGTGCATATCCAAGGGTGGAACATGGCTTTAAGAACTGAAAATTGCTGCTAGCAAGAGAGCATGCTTCTCTGTCATGCTTCTTATGATGAGTATGTAAGGGCCTAAATGAACCCAATGTACTTCAGTCTGATGAAGTTGCATTTCTTATATCAGAAGTGTAAGTACAGTAAGTCACACTGAGAGCTAGATAAAATTGGAAATACATTAATTGGAGTCAAGGTCGGACAGTGGGTAGAATCTAAAATTTTCAAAAATTACGATCTGAGTGTTGAAAAAAATGGGCAGGAGGTTTATAGCTTTTTACTAGTGTTTTTGACAGTGTTACTCGACATTCAGGTGGGACAAACAATACTAATGCAATCTGAAACTTGATGTTCAGGGAACAGATGCTGTTCCAATGTGTTAAGTAGCCTTTTCATTGTGCACATAAAATACTAAGAGCTCAATTGACAATACCTATAAAGCAACATAAACTGATCAACACTTTTAAAGCTTTCTTTAGTGTTCTCTTAAACCTTCTGCTGTTTTTGTCTGAATTATTTAATCAAACAGTCGGTACATAGTTGAAAAAATGAAGTATTTGCAAACTATAAAGGACCATACCTAGTGTTTTAGTTGACTGACTGACTTGTGTGTGTTCTGTTTGTCAAGTGCCAATATGTACCTTAAGCTTCAGAAATCAAAAGGCAGAAGATGTATTTTGAAACTTCCATAAACTTGGAGTTAACCATAGTTTGTCTTAAATGTTCTATTTTCTGTTGATTACAAGGGAAGGAAATAAAACCAAGAGAGGACAAAACTTGGAAGGTCAGGATGTCAAATGAAAATCTAATTTCATTTACACTGTTTTAATCTGCTTGTGCCAGAGCTCAAATTTTCTTGTATTAGCACCCATTGCAGACAATGATTACAAGATTTTGACGTTAAAGCCTAAATTGTGGGTAAGGCACATGAGCATAGGATTTCGTATTGCCATTTTATAATAATCTTATGGCATTATTTAATAGTGCTTGACCTTTACTAAAGCACTGTTTGTCAAGCAGTTGACTAAAAACCATTTTCTTACAAGGCCTCTGAGCTATTCCACTCTTGCAGTTGAACCTAACTGAATCTGGGGCAAATGCAGGTCTGTGGTTTTTTTGTGTAAAATAGTCTAAGTCTGAACCCAATTTCAAAGTGTTTTTTAGATGCTAAGAAAAATTGCAGCCACAATTCTGAAGTTTCATGTTGCTCAGGGCTATGGTGAGACTGAAAGCTATGACTTAGCCTATTTTATGCAGTACTTGTTGTGGCAAATTGATATGAATTAACTCAGATTCATGCTGAGTATATAATATTTTGCAAGTTGCATTTGAGAAACTATGACAAGTCTTAGTTTGATCTGGAAGAGCTTTGGATGAAATCAGTTTGTCTCTACAGCAAAGTGTAAAAGTGCCAGAAATTGAAAACTACTACTAAAAATAGCAGAATCACAACTATTATTCAGGAATGCCTGTATAATTGTATTATTTAAAATAGTAAAATGCAGTTAAAGAGCAGGTCCAACTCCCACTCATTTCAGTGGGAGATCTGAGGTCTTGCATAGGGTTGAGGCAGCAGTGAAACTAACCCACCTTCTGCCACCTGCTAATCCATGGGGTTGGTGCTGACTGGCTTGCCCTACTCTTTTTCTGCTTTCGGATGGGAGGGAAAAGAATACCTTACCAGCCCACCTCAGGAGGATTTGGAACTCCCTTTTGTCCACCTTTGACTTCTTTTAGCCGGATATATTCCTGTTACTGTCAAGCCCCAATCCCAACGTGGACTTTTTTTTTTTTTTTTTTTTGGCAGGCAGCCTCAATTTTGGCTGCTGCTTCTTGAAGCAGAAGCAGCCAGGCTTTGCTCCTTTGCAGCCAATGCCGCATTCCTACTGAGCTTATTGCTGCTTGTGTTCCAAGTAATGGGGAGACTTTCTTTTGTAGAAACAGGAAGCAAAGTATGGTATTTTCAATCCTGTCCTTGCATACATTCTTTCTAGAAAATAACATGGCATTTAAAGACTGGGTAAGGCTGTAATTTTGTTTTAGGTTTTTCTCACCGGTTTACTGGCTTACAATTCTGCCATGTAAATTATTAATTTGTATTATGGTAATGCATTGGAATCTCATTCCAGAACCAGTACCTGTTGTTCTAGATGCAGTACAGACTAAAACAGTCGCTGCCCAGAGAGGAAAACAATGTGAACTCTTATCTCTTCTGCTGTTTCTAACAATTAATTCCTTACTAATTCAATTCCCCTTTCTTCTTTATCTTACTCGCTGGCATTGCACAGATCCATTCTCTGCTACTGTTGATGCTGTTGATGATGCCATTCCAAGCCTAAATCCTTTCCTCACCAAAACTAATGATGCTGTTCATCTGTCTGTTGTATCCTCTGATGTATCTACTTTCACCACTAGGACACCCACCCATGAAATATTTGTTGGTAATGTACCTTTTAGCTAAATAACTGCTGTAAAATATTTCACAAATTGAATTATTTTTAATCAAGTAAATTTTTTCCCCAGAAACAAACTAAAATCCGTGTTCTACTTTTGATTATTGGTGTGGGCTCACTATTTCGGACGTTATCATAGCTGTATTAAAAATCATTGCTTAGTATACATAAGTAGTCATTGTCAGACATTTCAAAGTTGTAGTTGAAGCATTCTTGCTCAAGTATGCTTATGTAATGAAGGGCTCTGAAATAAGTATATTTAAAGACCATATTTCATAAAATTCGGAGGCATGCAAGAATGAGAATGGATGAAAATGCCGGTTTTGCTTTTGTCGGATTGTCATGACCTTGTTGTAAACGTGGCAGTTGAATCTGAATTTCTTTGGAGGCATGGAGTTTTTGTTTAGAAATCGTAGCTTTTTAATTGTGGTGATAACATTAATATTGACATCACTGATCTAAAATATCTTGTTACTTTATTGACTTTTAAAAATTCTTCTTCACTCAGCGGACAGGTAATAGTTTACCGTATAAATCACCATTTATAACTTGCTTAAAAAACAACACCACCCCCACACGCGCACACACCCCACAACTTTAGCCACTGTAGACCAAACATCAGGGCTGCTATGTTAAAAATCCTCCTAAAACTTGTGTTAGGGGAAGTACATAGTAATTGGATTATTTCTCAATGTGAAGAATTGTCAGTTAACCTATTAAAAAGAATAAAAAATAAGACTAATTACATGACAGCTTTTGTTTTTTAGAGCAAAGCTATTTGTGAAGACAGTCTGGCAGATCTTTTATTTTCACAATAAAAATCTTTCTTGAAATTGATCTTGGGGGGGAGCCCTGATAAGTCTATGTAAAAACCAAGTCACAACCTAGAATATATACTTATAGCCAAATCATAATTCCCTGAAAACTAGGTTTTTAATGTGAAAAAAGCCCCATAGGCATTACTTTAACTGTATTAGTACAAACAAGTTGCTACAATGTAAATGTGATTTTAAGATAACTCCTGGTTCTTTAGATCATTTCAGTCCATTTGCCGAACCAAACACCCTTGTGGCAACAAAATATGAATCCACTATTCAACTGTATTATTATACTTCAGGTATTAGAGAAAATGGCTTAAGGTTTTTACAGAGACAAGGTGGGTGAGGTAATATCTTTTATTGGAGCAACTTCTATAGGTGAGAGACAAGTTTTTGAGCCACACACAGCTCTTCTTCAGGTCTGGGAAAGGTACTCCCCGTGTCACAGTAAAATGCGAGGTGGACAGATTGTTTAGCATAAATAGTTGGCACTTGAGGTTTTTACACTCATTTGTGTCTTCCAAAGATGTAAAACATGACATTTGAGCTAAAAAATGTACATGTGTTTTAGTTGTAATTTTGCAACAGTGTCTTTCCCTTGATGTTCTAGATAATATAAAACTTGTTTCCATTTTTAAGGTGTTTGATATATTAGGTTGCCTCCTTTGGTTCCATTTTATGATTAGAGTATACACAGGTTTAGTTTTTTTAATTTCAGTTCAAAGTATTTGACAATATAAATAGTATGTTTTGGTTCTTTTCTTTCTGTAACTCTTCCTATTCTTTCTCTGCTCTTTCTGTTCTGTGATATGACTTATCAGATTCATTTTGTGGCCCTCAAGCTTATCCTAATGCTTCTCATTTCCGCAATGAGCCCTCTACTGTAGCTGGTCTATTTGGAGGTAGGTAATGTGATATGGTTTTATCACAGACATAGCAACTTGAATTAATTTGATATGTGCCTAGAACAGTGGTTCCCAAACTTTAACAACCTGTGAACCCCATTCACTAAAATGTCAAGTCTCGCGAACCCCCTCCTAAAAATGAATGTTTCCAGGGATTTTCTCCTTTACCTGAGTATAAATTATAAAAGCAGTGATCTTGGAAATATAAAATTTTGTTTTTATGACCTGCTTATTACACACTATTATTAATTATTATTTATAATTACATTATTTTTATTACATTATGAAAACGGCAACACTCTTCCAAGATCTCACTTCCGTAGCTTGTATCACTTTGAATAAGCTTGTTATGAGACAAGGCTCCTATGTTTCATCAAGGAGTATCAGATTTGAAACAGCATGAAGATATTTAAGAAGCCAACTCAAAGAGTTCCTCCTACATAAGCATTCAGGTCTTGAGTAGTCCAGGCAAACAACGCACGTTACAACAAAGCTTAAACTTGTTCTTCATAATAATTTTAAAAACAATACTAACTGCCTATTTAATTTTAAAAACAGCAAAAAATATCCACCTCCCTTTCCATTTCTTATAAGGAGTCTTGAAGTTTAAATCTCCTCAGTGTGATAGATATGCTTGCTTTGATCTGCGTAGCTCTTGGAAGTCCAGGGGCTCCAGGCTGCTGACCCCGTGCTGTCCGGGGTCCCTAGGAACAGCTCTGTCTGCCATTAGGGAATTTTTTCCCGAGAACCCCCTGTAACATTTCGTGAACCCCCAGGGGTTCACGAAGCCCAGTTTGGGAACCACTGGCCTAGAAGAAGGAAAACCTCTGGATGCATTAGTTAGCTGACAAAACTGCATTGTTTTGATACATTGGCTAACAATTTCCAATTACTCATGTATCATTGCTTACCTTAAATGCATCATTGCAGATATACAAGTGATTGACAAGACCTTATGTTTTAAACTTGTGCTAAATGTTTCTTTTAAGCACTAACATGCAGTAAATAACTCCTCTGTTTCAAGGACACTATTCTAATATTCCTCCATTGCTTCATCCCACACTGAACAGTTCCTTATGAAAAGCAACTGTGACAGCAGGCTCTAATTTTGTTTGTTCTTAAGCAGGGTCCTGTGTAAATCATGATTTCACAGAGGGTAGAGGCATTGTGAAAATGCCATTTGTTAAAAAGAATGTCTACAACAAAGTCCTTTAATATGAAAAATGACCTTAGTCAATTTCAAGGATGGAATGAATTTGTGTGGAATTCTAAAGTGCTGTGTGCCTGTGACAGAAGTAAACATTTAGTGAATTGCATGTGTTTGTGTTTGCTGCTAATTTTAGTTGCAAATTTGATTAAATATAGTTGTAAAACTCATTCTGTGCAACTCCATGAAATTCAATACTTTTCCATTTACAATGTTTTCTTTAAAAAAATAGTGTTTTACACAGGGCCCTATTCATAAGTGATCTTACCCTACCCCACTACTCTAAGGTGGATGAGGAAGAGATACCAAAATTTAGTTAGGGGGTCCTTTTGTGTTCTGCTGACTGGTTTATTTGCTGGCATACCTTCCTGTTTCCCTCGTTCTTTATCTCTGCTTCTGTTGTAGAGCCCCGCTGTGCTAGGTGAGTCGACTGTTTAAGGACATCTGTTGTGTGAAATTATTGGTTTCTCCACTTGCAGGGTTGTAATGTGTCAGTACAGCAACCTGATACTCGTACAACCCGCGCAATGACATTATAGTGTGTCTACAAGTCATTATATAGGTTGTCAATCACTGGCTATCTGGTGTGGATGTGCATTATGGGCCCTGTTGCTGTTATAGGGGTGTCTTCTGAGATTGTCAGAGGAATTTTTGTTTGAAGACTCGTCAAAATTGCCTTTCAGTGAAGTATACAGGAATTGCTAAAGTTAGCGAAACTAACCTCTTGGGTAATAATTCATAGATTTCAAGGCCAGAAAGGACCATTGTATCATCTCATCTGACCACCTGTGTACCAAAGGCCATACAGCTTCCACAAAATAATTCCTAGAGCATATTTTAAAAAAAAAAATTCAATCTTGATTTAAAAATTGCCAGTGATGACGAATTCACCATAGCCCTTGGTAAATTGTTCCAATGGTTAATTATTCTCTGTTAAAAATGTATGCCTTATTTCTAGTCTGAATTTGTCTAGCTTTAACTTGTAGCCATTGGATCGTATTGTACCTTTTTCTGCTAGTCTGAAGAGCCTATTTATTCCCCCTGTAGATACTTATAGACTGTGATCAAGTCATCCCTTAACATTCCTTTAAGATAAATAGATTGAGCTCCTTGAGTTCTGTCACTATAAGGCATGTTTTCTAATCTTTATTCTTCTGGCTCTTCTCTAAACCCTCTCCATTTATCAATGTCCTACTTGATTTGTGGATGCAGTATTACAGCAGCTAGTGCCAAATACAGAAGTAAAATAGCCTTTCTACTCCTAGTCAAGATTCCCCTGTTTATCCATCCAAGGATCACGTTAGCGCTCCAGATTGCAGCATCACATTGGGAGCTCATGTTCAGCTGATTATCCTCTCTGGCCCCCAAATCTATCTCAGAGTCACTGCTTCCCAGGATGCAATCCTCCATCCATTTAATTAGAATTCTTCCATGCACATTTCAAGGTTAATGAAAAAGTAATGCAAAGCAAAAAGCTTACTCTCTATCAAGAAAAACATGCAGAATCACTGGTTCTTGCTAACTCCTGTTTTCTCATCTTCCCGGCAGGATTATTTTTTGCTAAACACAAACTCCCTTAAGGATTTAAAGTTGGGTTTTTCCCTCCTCACTTGCTAAAATCTTCAAAATAAACTTGTGGCTGAGTAATTGACTGGGTTGGTGGCAGAAACCCAAGGGTAAAACTGCCCTCCCCCACTCCACAGTTAGAAATTGATGAGTCCCTAATGCTGTTCTCTTGATTTATGTTGCTTACAGCTGAAAAATCCTAAAGTATGAGAGCCGGACACTTGTTTTGCAGAAGCAGACTCATTTTCTAAAGTAAAAGCATAGACTTTATTTAAATCAATCTTTCTGTTTCTGCAAAGATTGTTTTAAAAGAGCCACATTGTATCCTGTCAGATGAATTCCTCACTAAAATTTGAAATCTCTGAAATGCACTTATTTCCCTTGTCTTGCCATAAACACAGTGTTTAAAGTTGCTTTGTAATAAAAATTAGCTGTGTAGCAGTTCTTTGGCTCTCTATTGGTGCTTTTGCTTCAACTTAACTGTGTGTTCCTTTAAGGCAGCTAAAATGGTGTGACTGGTAACGGAAATTGTATTTCTCCAACGGGTTTATATTTTGTCAAGGTTAAACAACTTTAAACACTAATTTTGTTGAGGTGAAATAGTTTTTCACTGTAGATAAACAGATACATTTTAACAGAAGTAAGAAAAGTGGGGGGGGGGGGAGTATGGTCTTTGATCAATTGTTTCTTTTGATTAAGATACTTTTATTCCTAGGTAAACTTGATCTTGTCTAATCTCCTTTCCTTGACTCAGTGGTATAAAAAGCAGAGCTGCTACTGTTACACTCGTCAGGGAAACAAGTTTTAAAATGTTAAATATTTTTATGCTGCCTTTCATATAATAGTTATCTTACTAATTTATCCGCCAAAGTAAAATGGCAACAGTTGCAATAAACACTTCAAATAAAACTCAGTATTAATTTTGGTTTTATTTTCCTGTACTTAATATAGTGAACTGGGTCATAAACTTCCACTTATTACCTAGTACTTAATAGTATATTAAACTTCCAAGGTGGTGGTGTACAAACATTAAATAATTCTTGCAATATGTGAGATAGTGACTGCCTATTTGTTCTGCAGATGCACAGAAAATGACGTGGTATCGCTTCTGACAGGGCCATAGTTAGGGAAAGAACTGAAATTAGAATTTGTCTGACTCCCAGCCCCTCCCCCCCCCTCGCCCCCGCCTTAACTACTAGACTTATTACTACTGCATTCCACATAGAATTGTATCAAACAACAGAACAGACATAAAAATATTCGTAGTAACAGTGTCTAAGTAGCTTCTGTTATCAGTTGTCTCATAGTAGATTGTCTTTGTTTGTACATTGGTGAGACATCTGCCCTAGTAATGTGATTTGCTGCAATAAAACCATGCTGTTAAGTAGTCGCACTCCACCTGTTAGTATAGAGACATGGGAGAATTTAGCAGGGAGATTATATGAACAGTGTTAAGCTTGAGGAGGATTCTCTACCCACCCACTTTCCGTTTATGTAAAGGTGTGGTGGCACAGCTGTGAGCATTGGGTAAGAAAAAGCTGTATATTATTTAGTCCTAATCTACACTAAAAATGTTAGATGGACCTAACTATGTTGCACAGGGTTGTGAAAAATTGACATCTTTGAGCCCCATAGTTAAGCTGATTTAACTCCCGGTGTAAATGTATCTAGGTTGACAGAAGAATTCATCCATCCACCTACGTACCACTATTTGTGGAGATGGATTACCTACATAGACAGAAAAGCCCCTTCTATTGATGTAGGAAAGCATTTCTACATGATGGCAATGCAGCTGTGCTGCTATAATGCCTTTAATGGAGACATGCCCTAAGTCTCACCCAAAAAAAGTTAGTGTCTTGGGATTCTGTGCCTGTATATTGCTGACCTTGCCTCCTGGGAATCTGTTGGGGATAAAAAGGCAGCCCCTTTTAAGGGAAGGAAAATGGATTTGTAAACACTACTTGGAGCAAACCACTACCCAGATACTTTCCTGTGTGCATTTCTACTTCAGGGAGTGATCTGGGCCTTAGGAGGTTTTTTCCATTCACTCACTTATCCAATCATTACAGCTATTGGATAATACTCAAATCTATACACATGGTTTGGTATATCCTCTTTCAGACAGAAAGTGGAGTTGTGGAACAATTGCTGTATAATCCATTTGTACTCTTTATATTTTGTTCAGGGTTCACTCCTTCTCCTGTTGCTCAACCACAGCCCGTAGCTGGCCTTAATGTTGACTTTGAGTCTGTGTTTGGAAACAAATCTTCTAATGTCGTCGTAGATTCTGGTGGTAAGAGAGGCTTTCATTAATATCAATGTAGGCAACAAATGTGCTTTAATCATTTGGCATCTATGGAAGGTACATCTCTTAAGAACGGCCATACTAGGTCAGACCAAAGGTCCATTTAGTCCAGTATCCTGTCTTCTGACAGTGGCCAATGCCAGGTGCCCCAGAGGGAATTAACAGAATGGGTAGTCACCAAGTGATCTATTCCCTGTCGTCCATTCCCAGTTTCTGGCAAACAGAGGCTAGGGACATTTGTTTCTGGTGTAAACAAATGCAGACTGCTATGAAGAGACTCCAACTGGTGAAAGCAAAGTGGATTTAAACTTGCAATAGCAGCATCTTTCACTTTGTTTGTGTGTCTTTTTTGTATTTTGCTAATTAAAGGGCTGCTCCTTTCTACTGAATATTTTTGTAGGGATTGCTCTATAATATTTAGAATCACTCCTTTTATTTAGACCCTGATCCTGCAAACACTTATGCATGCAAGTAACTTCACACAGGTTATTTTTTACTACTTCAGTGGGACTAAGCACAAAGTTCAGCACATGCATAAATATTTGCAGAACTAGCCTTAGTTACCTACCTGATCAAAAGGCTATATAATTTAATCTAATATGCCATGAACTACAAAGTTAAATTCTGTCTTCACTGCGTAGTGCTGTGAAATTAAAAGGCATTTTTCTACACTGATTAACATAATGGCCATACTGGGTCAAACCAATGGTCTATCTAGCCCAGTATCCTATATTCCAACAGTGGATGATGCCAGATGCTTCAGAAGAAATTAACGGAACAGGACAATTATCAAATGAGGCATCTCTTGTTGTCCAGTCCCAGCCTCTGGCAGTCAGAAGTTTAAGGACACCCAGAGATTGGGGTTGCATCCCAATGGCCTCTGATGGACCTATCCTCCATGAATTTACCTACTTCTTTTTGAATCTGGTTATACTTTTGGCCTTCACAGCTTCCTCTGGCAGTAAGTTCCACAGGCTGACTGCACTGTATGAAGAAGTACTTTTTTATGTTTATTTTAAACCTGCTGCCTTTTAATTTCATTGGGTGACCACTTGTTCTTGTGTTATCTGAAGGGGTAAATAACATTTCCTTATTCATTTTTTCCCACCATTCATGATTTTATAGACCTGTATCATATCCCCCCCCCCCACCCTTAGTTGTCTCTTTTCTAAGATGAAAAGTCTGTCTTTTTAATCTCTCCTCATATGGAAGCTCTTCCATATTCCTAATTATTTTTGTTCCTGTGCTTTTTCCAATTCTAATATATCTTTTTTAAGTTGGGGCGACCAGAACTGTATGCAGCAGTCAAGGTGTGGGCGTACCGTGGAGTTATATAGTGGCATTATATTTTCTGTCTTATTATTTATCCCTTTCCTAATGGTTCCTAATATTCTGTAAGTTTTTTTGACTGCTGCTGCACATTGAGCAGATGTTTTCAGAGAGCTATCCACGATGATGCCAAGATTTCTTTCTTGATTTGGACCCTATCTCTTTCTATGAATAGTTGGGATTATGTTTTCCAATGTGCATTGCTTTGCATTTATCAACATTGAATTTCACCTGCCATTTTGTTGCCCAATCACCCAGTTTTGTGAGATCCCTTTGCAATCCGCTTTGGACTTAACTGTCTTGAGTAATTTTGTATTGACTGCAATCTTTGCCTCCTCACTGTTTACTCCTTTTTCCAGTTCATTGATGAATACGTTGAACAGCACTGGTCCAATTACAGATCCTTGGGGATCTCTCCACTGTGAAAACTGACTGTTTCCTATCTTTTAACGGGTTCTGATCCATGAGGACCTTCCCTCTTATTAATTAACCGAAGGTTAAGAATTAACCTAAGCTTTCAAATCTGTTTAATTTCTGAATTTTTTTTATTTGTGTTTAAATAATTTGGATAATCAATCTTCTTTTTAGGGCATGATCGTTTTAAGATCAAGATAGCAAATTGCCAGTTGGTACACACTTAACAGAGAAATTGGATTTGTACTGAGTACCTTTAATTCTTTTGAGCACTCAGTAGTTAAATCTTTTCTGCTTGATGGATTTTATGCACCTTTGGGTTAGCATTCCTGTGCATTTTTTTTAAAAAAGAATTTTTTCTGCAACAGGACAATTTAGAGGAGTTTTGACCTTTAAAACTATAGATGCTATCCTGAAAACCTTCCATACTTGACATTTGCATCGCAGTGAGTAGGAGTTTCTCACACATAGGGTTTGAAGGATCAGTCTCAAAGCAGCTATTCTTCTGTGCCATTAATATCCCTGTTTGCAGTTGAGGTATAATGGCTTTATTCCCTTTATATACTGTAGTTTTGTGCAACACTTGATTCAGTCTTCCATATTTTTAACCAATGTTTTGTAGGACTCCTTACACCCTCCCCCCTTGGTGTAAATGTGTAATCTGATCTTCAGTGGAAGCCTCAAGTTTAAGGCCTGTTTTATATGTTTTATCATTTTAAGGCTTTGATGAATTAGGTGGACTCCTAAAACCAACAGTGACCTCTCAAAACCAGAATCTTCTGGTTGCCAAGCTGCCACCTAACAAGTTAGTATCAGATGATCTGGATTCATCCTTAGCCAACCTTGTAGGCAGTAAGTATTTGTTGGAAATCTTAAGATAAGTGTGTGTGTAATTGTATAAAATGAACAGGCTATTTCAGTAATGTCTTTCCCATTCTGTGGCAGATTTGGGCATTGGAAATGGAACTACTAAAAAGTGAGTGTTTGTTTTTAATCAAACTTGGAAAATTTCTTGGATTTTTAAAGGCTTATTCTTGATAGTATTTAGCGCTTCATGTTCATAACCACTTTGTGCATACTAATCTTTACAGCATCTCTGAGGAAATCAGTATTACCTCCATTTTACAGAGGAGGAAACTGAAACCTAGGTGAAGTGACTTGACCCATAGCTACTTGTGGGGTGGGAGCAGGGCAGCAGCAACAAAGCTCGAATTAGAGTTTAGGTCTAAATCCTGTTAATTGCTCTGGACCCTGATGCCTGTTGCTCTTACTTAGTGAATAAACTTCACAAAATACGTAGTTTATTGGTCATTCAGTATGTGTGTTTTAGTATTACAATGCATGCCTACAATAACTAGCAGCTCCTTAACAGACCTCAACACATCCCATTTCCAAACACCTGAAATAAAATTAGTTGTGTGTAGTATCCCATGAAGTTTAAGAAATCTGGGGTGTGATGGGCCAGTAGGAGGAAAGTGAACTCCTGATCCAGAATAATTGTGATCAGCTTTGATGTTGTATTTAACATCAAGCACAATTAGCCACAGCAACTCCAGCACCACTGCAAAGAAAAGAATCCTGTCAATCCAGTTAGGGCTGCTGTGGAGTAGTCTGTACACAAACACTGTTCTAGCCTTGAAACCATCCAGGAATTTGTACACATTTGCTCCTGCCCACGTTATAATTTGACCTGCAAAAATGGAGCTAATAGTATTGCACTGCATCTAGGCTAAGAAAAGTAGTTGAGTTTAGGTCTGTCTTAGCTAGCTTCTGTTAGCTGAATCTGATCTATGTTTTCCCTAGTCCAGACCAGGTTTACTGTGACTGTACAACTTGATTTGGTGACTAAGCTCTTAAGGGGTCAGTATTAATGTAGATTTTCACCTTGTGGAAACACGCGAGCTTATTTGACTAATGTACTATATCTGAAGATGGTGCAAAGAAAATCTGTTTTCTAATGTTTTTTTAAAAATTTATTTGAAGTGATGTAAATTGGACTCAACCAGGCGAAAAGAAATTAACTGGTGGTTCCAACTGGCAGCCCAAGGTTGCACCCACAACTGCATGGAATGCTCCAACAATTGTAAGTGAATGAAGATTCTGAAGTAGTGAATCTATGTAACTTAAAATATAGGCAAACATGCAATATAAAGGTGTGGAGGTGATGAGTCATTACAGTGGATAGGTTTTGAAGATTATTTGAATCATAAATGGTCAGTTTGAGAATGTATATTGCTATAGTAACAGTAACTGGATGGCCAACTTCATTTAGATTATTTCCCCTTTATCAGATACGCTGTTTCATTGCATGTGACTAAGGCTAAGATTTAGCCATGGGTAATTTTAGTAAAAGTCATGGACAGGTCACAGGCAATAAACAAAAATTCACAGCCCCGTGACCTATCCATGACTTGTACTATATACTCCTGACTAAATCTTGGGTGTTCTGGGGGGCTCCAGGGGCACAGCTGCTGCTCTGGAGGGGGGGGTCGCCCGCTGGTATGGAGGGCAGGGGGACTCTGGGGCACGCCCTGCTCTGGAGTGGGGGCTCCAGGGTACCCGCTGGTACTGGGACGGGCCCTGGAGCTCCCGTGCATGTTCCAGGAGCGGCAGTCTGGGACCGCTGCCACTGGTGCTGGGGGGGTGGCCCAGGACCGCCCAAGATGCTCCAGCGGCCCTGGAGTCAGTCGTACCTGCTGGCTGTCTTCCATGACCTCCGTGGCAGATGCACAGACTTACATATGACTTATTCTGTAGCGTGAGTGTGAATTTATACTGTAAACTAAAAGTATTGCTAGGGCAGAAACTTAGGTTGTAGAACATCAAACCCTTAGTAATTATTTGAGTAGGGTAACTTGACCTTTTGGAAATAGTGGTAGGGGCTACTCTTCATTCTGAATGCTGTTTGGAAGTGTGGAAATATAATCCTGTGTGGTGAAGCTGTATGTCGTTGGTTTTAAACCTTTTCAAATGGCAGCGTGGACCCCACTGAAAATCTTAGACAAGTCTGCAGACCGCTAGGTTGAAAACCACTGTTCTGTGGTAACCACTACCTTTCATGGACCCCTTAGCCTGGGGCTCCACAGACTGTCTAAGAACCACTGCTGTATGTCACAACACTGAGCCTGCTCTGTGACTTGAGGCAGGAAGTAGTGCATCTTCTGCTACCTGAGGGTGTGGGAAGTGATGTTATAGGGATAGGTGCCTCAGAAATGTGTACAACTACACCTCTACCCCGATATAACGCGACCCGATATAACACGAATTCGGCTATAACACAGTTCGATATAATGTGGTAAGATTTTTTTGGCTCCCGAGGCAGCGTTATATCGGGGTAGAGGTGTAGTACAGTCACACTCTGAAGTGTGTGCTTGCTTTTAATACATGTCTCCACTTAACACCTTCAGTGACCAATCTGATTTTTCTCTAGTTTACAACTCCATTACAGATAGCATGTCTTGTGGATCACGTGTTTTTACCAAAGTGGTTTGTTCTCCCATCCATTAATGTATGTGTTGAGAGAGGGAGGGAAGGATATACTTGAGTAGCTCCCAGTTATGCTGGTGGGACCTACATGTGTAAATTCTAATCTCCCTTTTACCACAAACTGGAGAATAGTATACAAGCATAGGAAACATAACAAAACAAGTGTTTTGAGCTATTATATCAAACGGTATTAAACAATTTTGTGATTTAACAATGAAACACATGATTTGTTACAGATTTGGAAAGAGAAACAATATCTCTCTTCAGGTCATCTACCTGCTCTCATTTTGGGTGGCAGCTGCCAACTCAGATCTTGTATGCAGGTGAAAGTGGTTGTGGATATTACAGTTTCTGTAGTACTCACTTACTACCTGAATGACTTGCTAGCAGTTGGATATTTCTCATGTGCTTGAAAATACTTAATTGTTGTCATAGCAAAATATACAATATCTTTATATGCATCTTGTAGCCTATCATTCCATTTCTAACCAGTTCTTTTATTAATTTTTAAAGACACTGTCAAGGCATCTTGTTTTATACAAAACCTTTTACTCACTATTAAATTGTTTGAAAAAACTTAGAAGGAGGAAATTGGTTTGTTCATCAAATTCTTCTCCACTTTGTCCATTAGTCTATTTATTGTAGCGTTGATTCTAAGCGCTGTGCTGCTGCTTGATAAGCTTTTGAAAACAAGGAAGAATATGTTTTTGGAAAATAAGTGCACACAAAAATAAATGGATTATACAAACAGGTATGAAACCCATCAACCTTGACAGTGTCACTTAAAAGATTTATTCAATGACTTGAATTACAAGAATTTTTATTTTAGGGCAGACATTAAGTATACTTGTGAACTAAAATGCTATCTGTGTATATTCTGTTGTGTAAGTACCTGTTTCTAATCCAGTATTATTGCATTATGTAATTGTTCTCCCTGGGAAATACAGAATGGCATGCATTTTCCACAATACGTAAGTGAAAAAAAACCCAACAGCCTTTTTGCAATCAATTGGCATGCTATATTAACCACTGCTGTAGCAGAATCTCATAACCTTCCTGCTATTACACATTTCTCATATTAAGATCTTTGGTGTGCAGAAGATTTGAGCTTTTCTTAGCATATACAAATCTCATGGGTGTTCTGCAGGCTCTTGACTCGAATGATGGCATGGGAAATACTGAGATTTTTTTTTCCTTGCTTAAAACTGTGCCATTTGCTGCCAGATAGCTGGGTCTGTGTCTGTGCTGCCTTTAATGCATCTGGTAAAGTTTGAATGAAGATAAGTTGTGTGCGTTTGAATAATTGCATGAAATCTCACAGGCTTCTGTTATAATTGGCACTTTATTCACTTTTATTGTAGATCTTGTTTTCAAGTAGGGAGAGACCAATATGTCATTTATGTTCAAATAAACTAAGAGAAAATCCCAGCTCATGATTAAGTTTATAAAGGGCAAGCCATAACTTGTGCATTGTTTTCTTGGAGGAATGCAGTCTTACTCACAGATAATCTTTTTGTATTTCAACAATATTGGTCTTTCCCTGTATTCAGTTTTCATTATGGGATAATTTTAACAGTGGAGGATGTAAAGTCTGTACTGGAGCACTCTTAAAAAAATATATAATCGCCAGCATTTGTGTGTATATGTATGTGTACACATACATATAATGTGAATGATTTAAAGAATGTTCAAAGCTATTTGAACTGAATAATATTTAGATAGTTACTGTACAATCTAGGTAATTCTTTAAACACTGAAACTTGTTCTAATAGCTGCTAGAATGCTAATTACCATTGGCTAGTGCGTATTAAAGAGCAGCTGATACCTCAAAAAATTAATGTTCTATTCAGAAATAGTCCTCCTTATATCACACTTCTGGGGTTGGATTGTGAGGGTGAAATTACCTGCCTGTGGAATATTGTTCCCTACAACATATCTTCTTTCTCCAGTGTAGTTCTGAATGTCACAAGTAACAATTACTCCACCACTTTCCTTGAGAGTCTCTTCCCAAATAAAATCTTTGTAATACAAGAGACATGCATGAAAGCATGATCTTGGAGTTTGTCTGGTTCAATCTTCTGAAGTGTCATGAATTATAATTTACACAGCGAAGAACTGGGATGTCACAAGCAGAGCATTATTAATTGCAACTGAGGGATTAACAGGAGGTGAAGCAGATAAAGATCCCTAGATATCACAGTCTATTGGTACTTGATAAGTACTCAACTAGATAATGTTCTTAGACAAAGTTCTTGTCTCCATGCCAAAGTCTGCCCTAATAAATAGGGTCAGGGGCGTGGGAGAGTGGAAAGACGAAGGAATATATAAGGAGGCAGAATTGCTTTTAAACGGAATATATCTTTTGCCGCCTCCTGCTTTCTAAGAGGTATCAGAGGGTCTTTATATATGCATTGCATTTTTTAAACAGTAGGGGATATATTATCAGTTTACTGTTGACAGAGAGAAAGCCTAGAGCAGGGATGCCAGTCTCATTCTTCCACTTCACAATAGCTGTCATGTAATGATGTTAATTTATATAGACTGAATGGTATTGGTAGTGATTTACCATGTTTTAATTCATTGTAATAACTAGGCTATTCCTAACAATTGAAAAGAAACTCATTTTAGAGTAGCAGATCAATGTTCTGTACCCACTTGTAAATACTGTGGGGCAATGTCTGCACTGGGATTTTAGGGCTACCTCTTATCATTGCTCTAGCACAGGTGCAACTCCACCAGTGACCAGCATTGAACTGTGTTACCATGTCACCTAGACCTACTATGAATGGGGTTAAACTGCAAGCTGGTAAAACACTGAAAGCCAGCCAGCATTAGAACTCCCACCATTGCTAGGACTGGCGCAGCTGTATCAGTGCTAAGGTAATGGAGACCCCCCTAAAATCTTTAGTGTGTATGTAGCCTGGTTGGAAAAGAGAGAGCTTCTGATGTTCTTACTATAACCGCAGTAACTTGGCCTTTATATCTGGTTCCATTTTTAGAATTACCTGGGCACAGTTACTTCAGTAAAATAAGTAGTAAGTTTTATACTTCATAGGACTCGGGCAGTATTCACTTTTGTCATATAATCATATTGATTTTATTTGTGTATATTATATGTAAATATTTCCTGAATTTCCTATTAAGTACAAAACATACATATTTAGATCTCTATACATTCTTTGGACTGAAGACTCCGATATCTCTAGGTGGAACTTTAGATTACTGTGAGTCAAAACCCTAACAGATTTGGTCTTGTCTGTAATTTATACATATGTCGAGTCTATCTAGAAACCTTGAGCATAAGTATTGCAATTGATCTGAAATCAGATAAACTTTAACAGAAACCTACAAATGCTAATAGGTGTCAGTTGATCTTTTTTGCTATATTAGTAATATGCTGTCTAGTCAGTGCTCCGTTTGACACTTAAAGGCAATTTATTATCTTGTATGCAACTCAGTCTTCCATGCAGTTCAGTGTTCTCTCTTTTCTGTGTTAGGCACCGCCTGTAATGGCCTATCCTGCTACAACACCAACAGGAATGATGGGCTATGGAATGGTTAGTGAAATTTCCTGTTACTTAATTTGCCATATACATGGTTTACTTGTCACTTTTATTATGAGTTAGCTGCAAATATAAAGCATTCTAGGAGCAATGTGTCACTTGGCCTAAACATGTTAAGTAAGTTTAATATCAATTTCTCTTGTTTGTTCTTCGCTGAATCACTCAATCCCATTTTTCTGCAGGAAAATAAACTATGGCTCTTAAACCTCATCTCTACCCATTTCTTCTTCACCTAGCCCCTGGATGACTTATTCCATACGTTTAGTGTGTATTGAATGAAGTAGTCACCAAGTTCCTTGTTCATCTTCCATTACTTACTAAATTCTCCCTCAGGTTTTCATCTTTCCATAACTCCGAGAACTCCCCTTTTTTAATCTCCTTATTGAGGCAGAAGAGTTTTATTGGATGACTATTAAGGAAATACTTAGAGCTATATTTCAGGAGACTCAACATCATGAAGAAAGAAAACTCATGTAGTTGTATGTTGGTCAGATCTTTGTCTCTAGAACTTCAAATCTGAAGTAGTAACACAAATATATAGAAATCTCCCTCTTCACCCACCATGTATGCAAGACTGACTTGCCATATAATTAATGGTACAAGAAAATCTAATGGTTAAAACATCACAGTAAATTTATTACCGACCCTTAACATGGATGCATCCCTTTTTTGCACTATGCTAGCATTGCTATCACAGTAAGTACTTCCTTAAAATAACAGTAAAAGGTGGAGACTTCCAATTGTCCAGTTAATCCAGATATGAATGGGACAATTCTGTGTAGACTTTAAGAGGAATGAGTGCCACATTACTTAATAAGGAAAGAGTTACATGCACCTGGGTCTGCTCCTGAATGGAGGGAAAAACATCTAAAAATAATTCTTCTGCTAAATAATTGAAAAATCTTTCTCACAGTTGTTTTACTAATTAATCAGTGACTATATTTATAAAAATGCTATTGTTAATTCAGGTTTAAAGTTTGCTTAGATAATTAACCATTCCTTCTGAATTTAATTCCCTCTGAACCCTACCAAAAGGCACCTGTCACCACAGTAGCTAAGTACCAAACACAGAAGGAAGAGTTCCACAAAAAATCCTATATAGGAGCCTACAGTCCTCCACTTTATCCAGCTGTTATTACTTGTTTAAAGCTTCCATCACCTCAGCACGATGATGTGTTCTGGAGGCCTCATAATTGAGGGATGGACTATGTGCAATAGGAGGTTTCCTATCGTGTTCTGAAAACAGTCCAGATTTGTTCAGAATTGCCACAGCTGGGGATCCTTTTCCAAGAATGATCACCCTGTTAAACATCCATTAGTGGATAATTGCTATTGTAAACAAATTAACCAGGATAGACCTTTGCTGCATTTTGAGGTTAATAGTACCAGGATTTTTCCACTAAACAGTGGCTGAACTGTAATGTAAACACCCATAGTTAGGTCAATATGGTTAAAAAGAGAACAAAATTGATCCACATATTTTTGTCATGACTGAGTGAAATGCAAAAACACCCAACATTGATGTGGGGGAAATAAAATTAGAATTAATAAAAAAAAAAGTTACCACATGTGTGACTCTTGCGTCTGAACTCTAATCTGACACTATCTCCTTCAGAAAACCTAGACTTCTCGGTCAGACAAATTGGGAATTAACTCATTATCTTGATTTATATACATATTTCATCAGTTCTTGAAAGTGCAAAACAGTCACAACAATGGCATGTTAAATACCCATGTTGTGTAAGGTGACTTCTGCTTTCTAGTACCTCCAACATAATGGAGAGGGGAGAACTCTGTCAAAGCCTCAGTGTTTGTGGTCAGCATGTTTGTGGTGCTAACACAATTTCTTCATATATTATAAACAGCTGCTTCGATGCCCCCAAACATTTTGGGGGAAGATTACATAGAAACAGCTTCAGCATCTATACTCCAGCACAAACATGTTATCTAAAGTAAAGGTCTGCAGTGTTCATTTTTAGGGACCCTCAGTTTATAGTCCAGTTTCAGAAATCCTTTCCAGTTTTATCAGGCCAAATGCTAAGAGTCACTCTGCGTCCCGCCCCCGTGTTTAATTGTTTTGTAATTCTATGCTGTTCTGGATTTTTTTTAGCCAACACAGATGGGAGGTGTACCAGTAATGACACAACCAACTTTAATATACAGCCAACCTATCATGAGACCACCAAACCCTTTTGGCCCCGTTTCAGGAGGACAGGTGAGTATAAATCCAAAATATTTATATTTACATGATCCTGGAAATTGGTTGATAGCCAGGCCACAAATAGTTTGGTGTCTTATTTACACCCTCACTGTTTGTTGTAATGATGGTTTTGTCCTGTAGTGTGGTGGCATGTGGAGTCCATTTCCATTGTGCTATATAGAAAAGGGATTGCTTCTCAGCTGCTTATTCAAATTTTGTGTCGTCAAATTCCTGTTCTGCAAAAGTAAAGTAAAAGGATGGCATTCTCAAGGGTCAGTTCCCTGGAGGAGGTGGTGATTGATGTCTTTCTTCCCTTTTCTTTAGATGAATAGTGATAGTAACTATTTTTAGTCTTACTTTTGTGCATCCCCTTTAATCACTAAGCTTGTGTTCCACTGTATCTCGCTCTCATGTTGTTCATTGCAGCTTCTCCTGGAAGCATATCATTATGCAAACACGTTTCATGCCAGACTCCTGAATTGCACTCCAATGCTACCTCTTGTACTCTTAAACTCATACTTTTCACAAGTAAAATAACCCAAGGCTGATATAGCATAAGCCCTTTTATTATAGCTGTGTGTGTCAAAATTGCAGGTAATTCCAGAGGTCAAATTTGGGCACCCAATATAGGCTTTTGCAAATCTGTGAAAGATTTCAGCATCTTGTGACTCAATGTAGTCCTGACTTTCCAAACTCTAGGAACCACACTCTCCCCATGCCTCCCAGAGATTATACTGACTGTGCTGACTTTCTCTGAGTGTGCTGAATGTACTCACTCGCCTGTGTTAACTGCAGAGTTTAAAGCTGGCCAGCACCTCTAAACCAGTCTTGGGCTCAGAGAACTAATGTGCAGATTTTTAAAGCCTGGATGGATCCCCAGTTCTGCCAAACACCGTCTCTTTCCAAGTTTTTGTGTGTCCCCTATCGCACATGGGGGATAGACTCATGTTCTATTGTATGTACGTACATAAAGGATATCTAGTTTCTGTTGGCAGTTTAAAAAAAAAAAATCTTGACTTTCAATGTTGAGTAATGGATTGTACCAAATAGGGACAGCCTCTGATTAATCTGTCACACACTGCCTGCTTCTGTACTCCATTGTAGACATCTGAGTGAAAAAGAAGCCAGTATATTATCCCCTTCAGTGTTCATATTAGCTTGTCTGATGGAAGCCTTGCTTTGAAAAGTGAATACAGGCAAATAAGTACTGGAGTTGGGTTCGTACCCTTTTTTCTCCTGATCTATGCCACTTCTTTAGTTTAGTCCAGAGCACGTTTCCATCTCATAAGAAATCTCATCCTCTTATTCAAGTTTACATGGAATTTTGAATGAGAGGCTCTAAGGGAAAAGTTTTCCTGTGCTCTCGTTCCAACCTTTGAGAGGACTCTAAAACAAGAGAGGTTGCTTTGGGGAAATCATGTCCACCTCCATAATATTAGAGGACATCTAAATTTAGGGATGTCTGATCTTCACAGGCTGGTGGGATTAAATACTGAAGCTCTAAATTTTTACATTCCAATTAAATGAGTTTTTTGGTTAACGAAGCTAGCTTTTTTCTTTTCATCTGAAAGTAGTAGTGATCGGGGGGTGGGAGGGGCTAGAGCATACTCCTTTTGCTGCAGAGAACTTTGCCTTGCCTTTTTATCATTGATCACGATGGGCTATTTAAATATAGATGTATTGTATTATGTAACATGGGGTAATATGTGTTGCCACATACAGAGAGATGCATGTGTGTGTAAATAAAACGTGCCTATACACAGAGTATCCATATTTTTAAATTACAGCAATTAGATGTCTGTCTGCCACTGTTAATATTGCTGATGTAGTGACTCTACCTGGTTCCCTTGCTCCTTGTGTTTAGGAACACTGCAGCGGCAGTGCTCATCAAGGAGAAGGGCCTCACATCGTATTGCAGTGCTTTGCCCCTCATCCCAGGTTGATCAGAGTAGCTATGTTCACATTCAGCCTCACCTCTTTGAAGTGGGGACTTCGGGGTAAAAGGAAGACATGATGATCTGGGAGGGACGCTGTCAGATACAAATGTGGTTTTCAATCTGAAGAAATGTTTTCCCTTTCATTGTTTCTTTTGGGCATATAACAGCCCTCTGTGTATAATCACTATCACAGTTCTCCTGTCTAGTCAGTCAGCATCTCTATGGATCTTTTATGCAGCATTAAGGATGGAAAGAGATGTTTTTTAAAATAGGAAAATGTAGCTATTAGGGTGCCTCAAAGATAGGTGTACTTCATTTTCTATTTCACTAAATTTCAAATTGACTGTCCTTTTAAAAGCAGAAGCAAACTTTACTTCTTGCACATTTATTCTGTCACTTGAATGAATTCAGTTCTAGAGTAAACATGCGTTTAGATTTAATGTGAACTGTTAAAAGTGCAACCCACCCATTCCCACTGACATTGCAGGTCTTGGGGCTGGATTGAGACCCAGCTGACTGCCATAAAGCGGGGGCAATTGGGGGGGGGGGAATGAGAGAATGCAGTTGCAAGTGGGCAGTGTGCTTAATCTGGTGATTTGTAGGTTTCCTTTAACCCTCATATTGGACTACAAATCACCCAGCTATTTCTGTATTGGGGTCTTGGAGACCCACAGTATGTCAGAATTGGGGGGGGGAACACATGGATGCATTTAAAACTGACTTTTTTATAACTAGTGAACTATAAAACTATGAACAAGTTAAAACTTCGATAGATTCAGAAGCACACTACACAGCGTTTATGTTGGGTTTAACTGACCCCAGGATGTTTTTGACAGATTGCATTTTTGATGTGTTTTTCTGTCTCCTTCTCTGGAACAGATGTAACAACTTCCTCGTTTTTCAGGCTCTGGGTCAGTGACCAGCACACTAGACGCTTCTTCCCTAGAGCCCTGAGGCAAGGCTGCAGTGATTCTCTCCTGCACCAGGGTCTGCACCATTTCTGTACCCAGGTCCCTGGGAAACAGCCGGGTCTTACTCAAAGATTTGTTATGCCACGTGAGATTCAGCAAAATCCAAACTCTATGTGCTTTCAGAATGCAATGTGCATGTGCAATGCAGTGGTGAATCTTTGTCCCAGCAACAGCATCTGCCAATTGTGGGTTTGCCAAAAAAATGTATTGACAATTGTGGCTTCCCCAGAAAACTCATCCTAGCAAGCATAGATGTCCCAGAAAATCAGTTTGATGGTCTCTTCTGGAGATTATTGTGATAATACCTGATATGTGAGGCAGATGTTATCTGCGTTATTGCAAATCACCAAGACCCTTTTGTGGTATTTTTTTGAAAAACAAAAACCGCTGAAACTATGGGAAAAACAATGCTGAAAGATTCATGTACTCGTATCATAACTGCTGCCTCAAAATAAAAACAATCTGATGCTGGAATACCTGCGTAATTAATTTGAGGTCTAACTGACCCCAATAACCTTTTGTGACTTTTTTTGCTATGCTAAAACCACAACAGGTATACAGACAAAACCAGTGCTAACAGTTGTTCTCATCATGCTTTGAGAATACTTAAAGAAAGAAAAGGCACTGGTTTGCTTATCATGTTTTACTTAAATTTTTGTACGTTTGGGGTCCAAGAGATCCCCGAAGACCTTGGAAGTGTAGTATTTTCATTTTCCCCAGTGATTAACATTGAAGGGTCTAACTGACCCCATTACCTTTTTAATGACTTTTTTTCCCCAAAACCTCAGCAGGTAGGATGATAAAACCAATGCAGAAAGATGGACCTCACCCTAGTTTGAGAATACTTAATGTGTGAAGAGGCACAGGTTTGGCATGAAAATTTTTATTTCCTCTTTTGTGTGTTGGGGTCATATAGACAAAACATTAGGAGTTGCAGTTCCTTCAGAAACTATTGATTTTACTGGAAACACATCCTTTTGTTAGGCATTTACTGTGCAACTAAAGAGAGTCTGACACTGGCCCAATCACATCTGTTTGCAGTTGCTGAGTTTTAAATAAGTCTGAGATCAATAAAATCTTAGAAGGAAAACAAAGGCTTGTTGTGGGGGCCTCTTCACCATGCTAAATAGGGACAGTGTTGGCTGTAGATATTTAAATAATTCCTGAGTTTGACTATAATAGTCTGTTACACTAGAAAGATTGTATATTTAGAGTTTCAATGATCATTTCTATATTTGGGCTTAGTTTTCATAAGATCATTTTTTGGTGATATGTTGGCAGTGGTTTTGTTAGCTGAGCTGCACAATTGGATTGCTCTGAAGTGAGGCTTATTGCTTGTTAACAATTTATTGTGTTGCAAAATAAGCTATTGGTTGATGCATACTAGGCCACAGTCAGTGTCATGAAGGTGATACCCACTGCCTTTGGTCACAAGATGTATTAGACAAATACCTTGAACACTTTGCTCCCTGCTTTCCCTGTCCATTTGTATGTTCATTCTTCACAACCTTTTCTCCCTTCCTCCATTCCTCTTCCCTTAAAGCACACTAATCCAAATATCTATTTTGGCTTTTGCCTTCTATACAACACTTGGAAAACTGCTTCAAAGTAGTCACCATAAGGCCACTCATTAATGAATTGTTTGGGCAATATGCCTATCTAATTATTGGCCCATTAGCAAAAATATCTCCGTTTTTAATTAGATAATAGTACTGATCTTACCATTAGATGAAATAGCAAACAAGCCAAATGTTAGGGTTTAGAATTATTTGCTCTTAAAAGTGCCTTCCATGGGAGGGACGAGACCTATTCTCCCCAAAACACTTTTTTTCCCCAGTTTACTTTAGAAAATTATTATTTATATTCCCTGAAAGATTCTGGTGACTGGAGAAGTGATGAAAGTCTGACATCAGTCAAAACAATGTAAGCTGAGTAATTGAGCAAGAAAGTAATTTTTACTTAAACTGTTTTATTAGTTGGTTTTATACCTATTAAACTTCATTGACTAATGAACACATTGGAGCCAGGATATCTTGGTTAAAAATTGAACTCCCTTTCTCTTGAAGTAAGGAGTGAGAAGATTCACTACACAGTATTCTAGCAAAACCCGGGAAGACCAGACTTGATATTCCTGTTGCCTATAAGAAAAGCAGAAGAATAAAAAGGGAAAGATTTTTGTTTTTATTTAAACCTTTCAGATCGCCTTTATTCTTCAAACAGTAGTAAAAAGGCACAAGCCAAGCCTGACTTCTTAAAAATCTGTGCGTGTCACTTTAAATAACCAAGTAGTGTATATGATGGTATAAACTGTCATTTTAGTACAAAACATTGCGGAATCAGCATTATAATCTTCCATGTAATGTGCCACCACACTGCTCAGAAAACCTGCACAAAAAAAAGCATACAAGAGCCTGATTGTGTTCGTGTCTCCTTAGTATCAGACTACTGTGTATTTGCCAGGAGTCAAGATAGTGCATTTGCAGTAACTTGGATGACCCCAACATACACAACATATAGCTATAAAAAGGGAAGCAGATAGGTCCATCTGAGTCTTAGGGCTGGTCCACACTGGGGCGGGGGATCGATATAGGAAACGCAACTTCAGCTACGAGAATAGCGTAGCTGAAGTCGACGTTTCCTATATCGAACTAAAAGTACCTACTTCGGGTCCACGCGGCGCAGGCAGGCTCCCCCGTCGACAGCGCTTCCTCCTCTCGGCGAGCAGGAGTTCCGCAGTCGACGGGGGAGCGCTTCTGGGATCGATCTATCGCGTCCAGATGAGACGCGATAAATCGATCCCAGAAGATCGATCTCTACCCGCCGAATTAGGCGGGTAGTGTGGACCAGCCCTTAGTAGAAACATGAAAGGTCTGCTTCAGCTACAGTTAGGTAGCAAAACCCATCAGATATTTAAAGGGCATTGCACTGTCTCCAGCTAGGTTGTTTTTTTTTTATAGTCGAGCGCTTTTTTTAATTCCAAGTACCAACTGCACTTTACTTGTCTCTGGCCACTTCCATCAAAGTTGCTGTCAGTAAAAATCCTAGAAATTAGACATGATGCATCCCAATGCCCTGGAGGTCAGTGCAACCAATATATATTGACCATCTAACTAGGTCTGGTAAAATGTAATATTTGGGGACTTCAGTGATTTGCATAGAAACTATTTAAACTGGACAAGATTTAGAGTTAGTTTCTTTGCCCTTTAAACCAGTGTTTCTCAAATCATTATCTTCAAGCGTTGAAAATATTATTTAAAGAAAAATCCCCCACTCCCTGCACACCTTTACTTTTCAAAGCCAAGTATTCTGTCAAGCTCTCAAGCACACAGATACAATATAGGCTTGTTACATTGATATTCTTTTAACTCAATTTTATAGTAAATTCGGTGGGAGGAGGCTTGAACATTTTTTACTTCAAATAACGATTTGCCATTTTGAAACAGTTGAGAAGCACTAAAAGGAGATGCTAATCACAGTTTAGGACTGAGTTACACACAGCAGTTCAAGAAGTTGCTGTAGTTGTGCCTTTAATAGTAACACAATTTAAGTTCAACACTTTTGGAGGAGCAAAGGTACCAGGAAACTTACATGGTGTCAGTACTTTGCCTCTATGGGCTGGTCTACACTGGCGGGGGGGGGAATCTAAGATACGCAACTTCAGCTATGAGAATAGCGTAGCTGAAGTCGACGTATCTTAGATCGATTTACCTCGCGTCCTCACGGCGCGGGATCGACGACCACGCCTCCCCCGTTGACTCCGCTTCCGCCTCTCGCTCTGGTGGAGTTCCGGAGTCGACGGGGAGCGTGTTCGGGGACCGATTTATCGTGTCTAGACGAGACACGATAAATCAATCCCCGATAGAGCGATTACTACCCGCCGATCCGGCGGGTAGTGAAGACGTACCCTTAGACAGGCAGAGAATAAGAATCATCAATTTTCCTCATGGTAAAAGTTAAACAGCAGGATGCCTCAAGGTTGTGTGTTAGGATTGGAGTACATTGTGTAGTACATTTTACAATGAAAAGAGGGTGAACAGTATGGTGGCAAAACTTGCAGGTGACACAATTTAATTGAGTAAAGACTGATGAAAACAGTAACATCAGAAGGACAAAGAGGTTTTTAAGGTCAGGCTTGATGATTTGGTTGGGGATTGGTCCTGCTTTGAGCAGGGGGTTGGACTAGATGACCTCCTGAGGTCCCTTCCAACCCTGATATCCTATACTTCTAAGCAAATGGACAAAACAATGGCAGATGAAACTCAATGTTGACAAATGCAAAGTTATTCACATAGGAATAGTGTGAACTACATATGCCTAACTGGTTTCTAAATTAGCTTTGAAACTTGGGGGAAAGATCTGGGTATCATTGTGGACAGCTTAGTGAAGACATCGTTATGTGCAGCAATGGTCAAAAAAGCCGACAGTATCAGGATACATTAAACAGTGGGATGGAAAATGATGTGGAAAATATTACATCATTGTGTAAATCAATGGTATTCCCTTAGCTGAACTTACTATTATGTTCAGTTCTGGTCAGCCTATTCCAAAAAGGATATTGCAGTAATGGAGGGTGGGGTGGGGAGCATACAGAGATGGGCAATAAGAATTAGACATGGAAACACTAGAGTAACAGAGTGAAAAAATTGATTGTTTAGAGATGAAGAGGGGGCATGATAATTAAACAAAATAATGGATCATATAGAGAAGGGAGATCAGGACTACTGTTCACCCTTTCTCATAATCAAGCACAAGGGAACATTCAGTGAAACTGAAAGGTGACACATTTAAAACCATAAAAGCAAAATGAATTCTGGCAATGTACAGCTAACCTGTGGAACTCATTGCCATGAGATCACTGTCAAAAGTTTAGCAGGATTCAAAAAAGGAGTAGACTTTAGTATGGTAACAAGAATATCCAGAATTCTAATAGTAAAGATTTTAAGAAGCCCAAGAGTTTTGGAAGAGACATAAACCAACTTCTAATAGTGGGGTTCAGGAAACAACTCTCTTTGTGGGCAAGTTATTCCACAACTGCCGCCTTTCATGGTTTTTTGCATCTTATCCTGCACAAGTTGATACTGACCACTACTGGAGACAGGATTCTGGGCTAGGTGGACCACTGGTCTGATCTAGTATGGCATTTCCCATCTTCCTATGTTGTAAGTGACCCAAGCACTTTATATCAGCAAAAGTGCAGATTACTGTGGAGTGAATATAAGGCGATAATACACATCATTGGCAAAGAGGAGGGTCTGTGATAAATATAAGCTATAGTTGAAAACTAATAAGGATTTAACTGCTTGACAATGTCCGTGTCTGGGAATCCAGAAAAGAGATTTTATTTACTACTGCTACTAGAACTTGTAGGTCCTTAGCCCTTTCCAGTAAGAAGAGATGTTCTAGAATTCCTGCTTCTACAGGGGAATATATATGGAGATATACCTATCTCATAGAGCTGGAAGGGACCCCGAAAGGTCATCGAGTCCAGCCCCCTGCCTTCACTAGCGGGACCAAGTGCTGATTTTGCCCCAGATCCCTAAGTGGCCCCCTCAAGGATTGAACTCACAACCCTGGGTTTAGCAGGCCAATGCTCAAACCACTGAGCTATCCCTCCCCCCTCTAAGCAAGAGTTTAGAGCCAGCATTTTAAAAAGTACCTTTAAATTACTAAAAACATTGTCTGGTCTAATCTATGCAGAAAAACGATGCAGATTTAATTAAATTGGCTTAGATACTGATTTAGTTAAATGGGCGCAATCCCCTTTGGTAGTGGACACTTGGTTCAATTTGAGAGAGCCCCTATTGACATAGTTTATGTCGGGAAGGTATAAACTTAATTGACATTTTGTAAAACACACTTGAAACCAAATAAGCATCCACTGTGCAAGAGGTTTGCACTGATTCTGATTTCTAAACCAATGTAGTCAAATAGTACAAATTACTATTTAGGCCTTGGCTACATAGAAATCTTAATACTACAGTCTATTACTAAACCCTATTCTGTTAAACTCGCACTGGAGTTTAGAACAGGGTCAGAGCTGAAATATAGGCTTCTAGTATGTTGTTCACAGCCACAAATACAGTTGGTCAATGTGTAGATTGTAAAACCAGATGCCACTGCTTTCCCTGTGGTGGCTCTGCATGGGCATAGGGAATTCCTGAATTCTAACCCCACTGCTGACATTCCTATTGTGACGATGAGCAAGCCTTGTAATCTCTTTGCCTTGGTTTGCCTAGCTCTACAATGGGAAGAATATTAGCCTGTCTCTCAGGGTGGGTGTCACTAGGCCTAATGTTTGTAAAGTGCTTTGAAGGAGAAAATCACTATGTAAGTGTGAAGTATCGTGAACCTGAGTTGACACTCCACCCAGAATTGTTCCCTTTACCAAGAGTAGGGTAACACCCAGCTTGTTTCCACATTACACATACCAGCGAACAGGTCTTCAGCTTCCCATGCAACCAAATGTCTGGTTTTAATAATCCATTTCTGTCCAGAATGCCTTTTTTAGATCCCTCCCCCTTTCATTACATTTTCTGCTTTCATATTCTGTCATGCTGAGACCTTTTTTCTTTCTTTCCCTCTCTCTGTCGTCTTCTCTACCAGCTGTCTGCAGCATCCAGCCCTTCCAGTCAGAGTCCTCACAGAGCCTCAGGAAAGGATCCCTTTGCAGAGCTCTCTCTCCAGGATTTCTTGTAAAACAACTTAGGTATTGCTCACTATTCTGGGGAGATGGTGGTTTTTATAAAGTGAAAGATCATTTAAAGAGACAGTTCTATTTTCTTGGAAACATATATAGTTCTGTAGTGATATTCATTAATACACTAAACAAGTTAGTGTTGCATGGGGGGAATTGTGGAAGTACCAACTGATTAGTGTACTCCTGCTAGCTGCTTTGTTAAACATGACCAGGAAAGAATCATTTGATGCTTGCCAGGAGCTCCCTAGCCTTGCAGAACTTTATTTTTTTCTTGGAGCTTACAGAGCCAGTTCATGAATTATATATGTTAGACCCACATTATTGTTGAAGGAGTTTTATAGTATATGATTGGAAACCCTGAATAATGTGGTTTCTTCTTCGAGTGATAGTCCCTATTGTATTCCACTGAGGGGTTATACGCATGCGCCATGCACTCAGAGTCAGAGCTTTTGAAAGTAGTACTGTTCAGTGGTCCGCATATGCGCCCTGTGCCAACTCGTGGTCTTGCCTGAGGTGATAAAGGACATGGTGTGTCGCCAGCATCTCCAGTTCCTTCACACCGCCGCATGGTCCAAGTCAGAGCTTCTCCTCCGTTGTCCTTGTGATGCACTTTTCAAAACTATCCCTGGTACTCGTAGTAGTTTAGATTTCTTAGTTGTTCTGCATTTACTTTTTGTTTTCCGTTCGATTCTTCCTTTCGTACCGGATTTAGGAGTTGGGACGCGGCTTCAGCGGGGTTTCCTGCCAAACTTTACCTCTTCCCTCCTTGGGGGAAGCCCACATCGTGTCCAGGTGCAGTATCTGCCTCTCCTTACCTGTTGTATTTGGGAGAACTGGACTCTCCATCTCAGGAAACACCTTATGGAGTCTGCCATAGGATTCACATCAGAACCTGGCCACGGAGCCCCCCCATACATTGGCCTGAACAGACGAAGAGTGCCTCCTCTGCCACGGAACCCCCATCAGGTTCTGCCAGTACCAGTGCTAAGAACCTCATGCCGGGGACCAGCCGTGAACAAAGGAAGCAAGTACATAAGCATGGCAGTAAGTCTTCCTCCAAAACTTTGAGTTCCGGCCCTGAAGGATCCACATGTTCCAAGTGTCACAAGAACAAGAAATGGCCACCCTGATCACCGGATCCACCAGTACCGATCATAGACGCGGCGACTTTGCCAGCGTCCCGCGAACCATCCGTCTCCAGAAACATCCGCCTAATACTGATTCCTCCAGCAGAATGGATGCCATTGACCCCTGGGAGACTCCGAGTTGCCCTGGATCCCCACGAGTTATTCGCACCGAAGGGACTTCGATGTTCATGACCACTGATCTGGTCACCAAGTCGAAGGGACCCTTCACCTGTTACGCTCCTGCTGACTCCCATTCTGACCGTCCTGATTGCACCACCATTTGGTGAGGTTTCTGACTCTTCTGAGTCAGATGATACGGATGGTCAACACAATCCACCACTCCCATTCTGGAAGCATGACTACTGGAAGGTTCCAATGGCAACATTCCCCACCTTGCCTTACCTGCAGAGTTGGTTTCTGGCACTGTTGTCTCAGGCTACACAACAGCAGGGTCAACCAGGTTGACCATACTGGAGCTCGTGGCCACAATATTCACCCTCCAAACAGTCCCGCTCGGTCCGGGAGTACTCCCCCACTTCACCACCACAATCCTTGTCAAGTAGGTGCTCCACTGGATGATGCACTGATTAGCCCAACTCCAACAGTACTGATAGATCCGAAGAGGCATCCCTCATCTTCCCCGGATGCAGCCGCCTCTTCAATCCTGTTCTCCCCACCAGATGGCTATCGCCAGTTCCAAGAATTGCTGCAGAAAATAGCTAACACTCTATAGATTCCCTTAGCGGAGGTACAAGACCGTCAGTGCCACCTGCTTGACATCTTCGGTACCGACGAGAGTGGGGGGAGGGATAGCTCAGTGGTTTGAGTATTGGCCTGCTAAACCCAGGGTTGTGAGTTCAATCCTTGAGGGGGCCATTTAGGGAACTGGGGTAAAAATCTGTCTGGGGATTGGTCCTGCTTCGAGCAGGGGGTTGGATTAGATGACCTCCTGAGGTCCCTTCCAACCCTAATATTCTATGATTCTATGATTCTAACTATGCCATCCTCCAACTGGTACACAAAGTATGACACACCCCAGCCATGTGTCCACCCGCCCAAAGGGGGCTGAAAAGAGATACTATGTCCCCACCAAAGGGTCAGAGTTCCTGTTTTCTCATCCTCCACCAAACTCATTCGTTATCCAGGCAGCCTCAGAACATTTCAAAAAATGCCTCCACCCCATCCAATACAACGGGTAAGAGAATGGACCTCATGGGCAGAAAGGTCTTCTCGGCGGACTCCAGTTTCATATTTCAAACTACTTAGCCCTGATGGCCAAATATGATTTCATGAACTATGGGCGATTGGCAGAGTTTCAGACAAACTACCACCACAGGATCGCAATCAATTCCAGGCGGTGTTGGAAGAAGGCAAGTTACTCATCAGATCCATGCTTCAGCAGTGGACTCCACAGACACGGCCTCCCATGTCTTGGCAACAAGGATCATCATGAGGAGGGAATCCTGATTACACTCCTCTGGCTTCCCCAGGAAGGTGCAAAACACTATAGAAGACCTCCCATTTGACTAATCGCACCTCTTCAATCAGAAGACAGACAAGACCCTACACTCCCTGAAGGACTATAGAGCCAAGATCTCTGGGCATCTACACAAAAGCACCCAAGAGGAAATTCTACCGCCCGCACCAATCATATAATTACAGGGCCCCACAGCTATTCCACCAATATACCTATTAGCCTCCTCAAAAGCACCCTAAGGTCCACAGGTCCTGTCAACCTACATCAATTGCCCAGCCATCAGGGCAGTACACCCAAACATCACATAAACGGTATTTAAGTGCCTTAGCTGTCAACCACTCTGTACACCAATGCCCATTTCATCTATTCCCTTCGGGGGGCGCCTCAAACTCTTCCTGCCAGCATGGAAAACCATAACAGGGGACAAATGGGTCCTAGATATTATCCAGAGCAACTATGTCACAGAGTTTACAGTGACACCTCCATCTCACCGCGCTCCTCGATCTGCATGCATGAAACACACACACAATGACCTCCTCCAACCAGAGGTAGACTCCCTACTGCAAAGGAGAGCTGTGGAGCTAATCCCAGACTCCTTTCAAGGAACAGCTTCTACTCAAGCTACTTCTTAATCCCCAAAAAGACTGGAGGGTGAAGACCGATATTGGATCTCCGCCTCAACCGCTCGATTTCCAAACCAAGATTTTGTATGGTCACACTTGCAACAATAATTCCCTCCTTTTAAAAAAAGGCATCTGGTTGATAGATATACAAGATATCAATATACACCCAACTCTTAGAATGTTCCTGAGGTTCAAGGTGGGGACTTGGCATCTTCAATACAGGGTCCTACCGTTGGGACTCACCACTGCCCCACAAGTATTCACAAAAGTTTTCTTGGTAATGGCAGCCCATCTCAGACGTCAAGGGATCCTTGTTTTCCCCTCTCTAGATGACTGGCTGATAGCAACACTGTACAAAGAAGAAGCCCAGGAGTCGACATCCCAACTGCTTCTACTCCTCTCCTCCCCGAGTGTCAGTGTCAACGTCAAAAAATCAACTTTAAACCCTACACAATCCCTGGAGTTCATAGGAGCTCTCATAAGACAAGACTTCTGCCTGAGCTTATCTACCAAGGGAAAGATTCCAGACAAGGACGGATTAATCACTTTGGTATCCTCCACACATGGCAGCCTGTATATACGTCACACCCTTCGCTTGCCTACACCTGCACTGCCTTCAGCTCTGGCTACAAAGGGTCTACTCCCCCATGCATCAATCCACACGCATACTGCTCCACATGCCATCAGAAGATTTCTCCTCTTTCCAGTGGTGGATGAACCCACTACAAGTCTGATCAGGGATGAGCTTCCTCCCATCCTTGCCCACCATGACAAACATACGACGCATCCGTCACAGGCTGGGGCTCCCACATCGGCGAGTGCATGACACAAGGCACCTAGACAGCATGAAAGTCCAGGATGCACATAAACATATTGGAATTCCAGGCAGTACGCAAAGCTTGCCAGGCGTTCCTGCCAACCATCCAAAACCAACACATTCTTGTCATGTCAAGACACCACCACCGCAGTCTTCTACATAAACAAGGGGGACAAGATCCGAGCCCTGTGTGCAGAAGCTATACACCTTTGGGTATGGTGCATCACACACCATATTCTTTTGACAGCAGCCTACCTATTTGGCACCCAGAATGCGATTACTGATGCTCTCAGCAGAAACTTTTCAACCAACCACGAATGGGAGTTGCATGACTCTGTAATCATGGACATCTTTGACCAATGGGGAACCCTGGTGAGGGATCTTTTTGCACCCCATAACAATACCAAATGTACCCAATATTGTTGGAGGGGAGGAGTTGGAATTCAATCACGGGGACGCCCTAGTCCTCAATTGCTTGGACCAGACGAATTATGCCTTCCCCTCCTCCCCCCTTACCGCAAGTGATCCACAAGATCAGACAGCAGAAGGCAACAACCATCCTGATAGCCCCATTCTGGCCTTGCTGATTGTGGCATCTGCTCCTCCTGAATATCAAAGCACCCTCCAGTCACACTTTGAACATTCCCAGAGCTGCTGACTCAACACAATGGCAGACTCAGACAGTCCCACCCACACACTCTTCACCTCTTGGCTTGGTTTTTGAATGCACACCTCCACTAGTGCAGGAATGCTCTATGGCGGTACGAGATGTCCTCTCAAGCAGCAGGAAGGAGTCCACAAGGCACTTGTATCAAGCCAAGTGGATGTTTCACTTCCTGGGCTACCAAACAGGACCTTGTCCCTGAAGCAGTGGGCATCCCACTACTCCTGGAATATTTCCTTTATCTGAAGGACTCAGGACTGACCGCCAGTTCCATTAGAGTCCGTGCAGCTGCCATAGGCGCCTTTCATCTGCTGGTAGACGGTCATTCAATCTTTACCCGCTCTTTAACTGTGCGGTTCTGGAAGGGTCTCCTGTGAAAATACCGTCCCATTCAACCTATCACCCCCAAAAGGACCTTAACTAGTCCTCATCTTGCTGATCACCATCTTCAAACCTATGCTTGCTATCTCTCCTTTCCATGAAAGTCGCCATTTTCATTGGCTAGGAGGGTTAGCAAACTGGGGGCCATGATGGCTAACCCCCTTCACACTTTTCATAAAGACAGTCTCTCTACAATTCCACCCCAAGTTCCTTCTGAAGGTGGTTTCCCAAATCCACCTCACTCAACCCATACACTTTTACCTACTTTCTTCCCCAAACCTTATGCCTTGAACAAGGAAAGAAGGCTTCATTTGTTAGATGTTCGAAGGGCATTGGCTTTTTATCTTGAGCAAACAAAGCCCTTTCAGAAATCTCCCAGGTTTTTTGTTGCCATAGTGGAGAGAATGAAAGGACAAGCCATTTCCACCCAGAGAATTTTCAAGTGGGTCTCAGGGTGCATTATGCACTTCTATCAATTCCGCCTGAAAGGATTTGGGCCCAATCCACGAGAGTGCAAGCATCAACTACAGCTACACTCCACAACGTGCCCCTCGCAGACATATGTAAGGTGGTCACATGGAGTTCGGTACACTTTTTTTGATGGGCTACGCTCTAGTGCATGATTCTGCAACAGATGCTTTGTTCAGAGCAGCAGTCGTCCATTCCACAGGCTCCTCCGACATAAGTACTGCTTGTTAATCACCCTCAGTGGAATACAATAGGGACCATCACTCGAAGAAAACAAGGTTACTTATCTGTAACTGAATGTTCTTCGAGATGTGTGGTCCCTATCTGTATTTGAAACCCACCCTCCTTCCCCTCTGCTGCAGAGTCAGTAGTTCTGCAGTAGAGAAGGAACTAAAGATGCCAGCAGCCCCCCCCGCACCCTTTATGACCTGGAGCGAGACCACAAGGCTACACAGGGCACATGCGCAGACTGCCGAACAGTACTACTTTCAAAAGCTCTGACTCTGGGCACATGGCACATGCACATAACCCCTCAGTGGAATATGGATGGGGACCACGCATCTCAAGCACATTCAGTTACAGGTAAGTAACCTCAGGTTGTTTTGGCTGAAGTGTAACTCCAAAAACAGTGATTCACAGAAATTATGCTCAAGCGGTGCCGTTACGAAGCTTGCTGAAGTCCATTAATACTAATTTTGCTTCTGTCCATTGGAAACACAATATGATTCTCCCTGTTTTGAGCTCCTTCTTTACTAGACTGCTGGCAGCATGCATACCAAACTCCTGACTGAAAAATGGGGGACAATTGTGCTCATCGAGCGGAGACCACCTGGCAATTATTTCAGTAGGAAAATTTGTGGATCTGTGTTTTTGCAACAGGCGTACAAAATTCTTATGAATGTATACCACAGATGGTAAATAATCTAATTGACCATTCTGACCATGATGAGAGAACTGAACTATTATCTGCTATGGAGAAATAGATACTACACCTGCTAGCTGTTTCTATACAGTAAATGGCATTGGAGTTTTCTTTTGCATCGACAGTGATGTTAATGTGTCTGCTTTTAAATGTTTTTAAAGATAGATAGATGATATAATGAAATATGTGTGCAAATATAAACTACTTTGGAAACATTACCCTATAAAAGTACTGATTTTAGTGTGCATAACCTAGAGAAAACCAAATGCTATCTTTCTAGAGTAAAGAGAAATAGGACGTTGAGCTTTCCTTTTGATGTCTTAGTGCTAGATTAGTTTCTGACAATGCTTGGGCAATGACAGTTTTGTGATGGCGACTTCCTTTTTCTGATCTTTTGGACAAACAGTGCAACCAGTGCACAGTAACATTACAGAAGAGGGTGTACTTGGAAAGAAATCCCAAGGGCTTGTATACAGCTTCATTCTTGCTGTACATTTTTATTTTGATCAGCATCTTTGGAACTTTTATTTCTGATAGTCTGGATATGGAGGACTTTCCATGTCCAACACATACTAAGGGATCAGAGACCTTTATTTCTTAGTAAGTCTCATTATATTGAGTAGAGAAAAGTTAACTTGGAATGTTTTTTGTCTTTCCAGATACAGTTTATGTAATCACGCCAGATGAGAAAGGAACAGCTCCAAAAAGACACGTGCTCAACAGCAAACCCCTACTTCCAGCAAAATCCAAATTGCTGTATTTTAACTCCTCTTCCTTTACAATGATGCAGGAAAATCATGAAGGCCCACAAAGGAAACTGGGACGACTCTCTAGGAAAGTGTCAATACATGATACAAAGCCAATAATTCCCCTGATTTAAGATGTTCTTTTCTGGTGACTAACGCGTCAGTACTTTCAACTCCTATTAATATCCATAATCAGTAACATACAAAGAGAAGCTCTTATTCTGAAATTGTAAGATTTGTATTTGGGAATGCTGTGGGGAATGAAGATGAGTGTCCTTTACCATAACTCAAAACAAGATTTTCTTTGGGGGATCAGATCCTAACTCTTAACTTCTGCAGTTATCTTTTCTTCAGTCCTCACAAATGTAGACACAGCAATGAAAATTAACTTTTCTTTTTAAAAAAAATTATATATTCAGTTTGCAGTAGACATTCCTTATGTATTGTTTGTATTTATTTATGATTATCAATTTAAGTAACATTAATATTGTATCAAACTCCTTATGAAAATGAGTATGGATGTATACAGTACGTCTGATTTTTTTATCCACAAGAATGATTTTGATTCAAAATGCTTTTCAGCTGACATATAGAGCACTAACTATTTTAAAGGCCTGAATCTTATGAATTCTCAGTCTGTATGGGATTTAGGAAAGTTATAAAATGCATTAATCCTTTATAGTCAATTCTGTGCCTAGGATTTTGCAAGGGAACAGTTAACTGACAAGGAGAAGCACTACATTTTTAATTCAGCATTAGTGCATTGGGAAGGAACTTTATTGCTTTGTGCTTGGCATGTCATTATTTTACATTTGACATAAGGCCTTTCCAGAATGAATGTGAGGAATTGCTTTCACTTTAAGACTTTCCTTTTCTTTAAAAACTCTAGGAGGTATTATGTGAAAAAAGCCTTGATTTTCATTTGGCTAGTGCCATGTTTATGATCATGTACCTTTAAAAATAAATAAATAAGGGAAGTAGCATCTTTACAAATGACTAGCAAGAATTTAGTTAATGACGAATTAAAGCAGCACTGTTGATCGGTGCTTTGCGTAAATACATCGTAACTTTTGGGTCGAAAGGGGCCTTCAGAAGGATAGTCAATGATATGAAAGCAATTCTGTACATGAATTAAGCATACTTGCTGCATTGTCTCTGCAGATTCTATTTTTGTTTAAAATATTAAAATGTATGTTAGCAAAAATGGGTGGATTTTCAAATAAAATGCAGCTTCCACAGAACTTTTGTTACAGTATGAAAGTATGAGGTAGTTCTTTTCTTTTTGCCTCTTAAAATGGGCAAGGATTATTGCTTTGTTTACTTACCGTACCAAATCTATTTAATTACATGCATATTACATGCTAGGAAGTGCACCAATATGAATCTGTCTAGATTTTTATACTGTGCCTCTTCCCATGGTGGTACAGCACCTTAGTTTTATTGAAGTGAGTGAATACAGCCTCTCACCAAGAGCTGGATCTATTACTTGAAATCATTGGTGTCTGGTGTCCCCTAAGATTCTCAAAATGCTTATAGCAGGCAACTTGATGCTTGTAACTGGGTAACATAGAAAGAAGCATGAACAGGCTTACACCAGTTTCCCTTACACAACTACCTCAAATGTTCCAGCCTTGGGTCATGGCTGACAAGCTAGAAGCATCTTGCTGAGACATCAGTCACTTACTTTGGAGACAGAGTTCCCATCATGAAAGCAAAGGGCTTACTCAAAGTCTAGGAAGAACGATGCAAGGGCCTGTTCATAACGAGGGGAACCTAGTAGGGCTGTTTTCAGCTGTTCTGACGTTTGCCCTGATGTTTAAATCTTGACCTTATATTGGCACACATTGTAAAATGGCTACTACACAAGTAACTTTAAGGACTCTGAGCAGGGCTGAGCCAATATTGTTCTGTTAGTATGCAGAGTGGACATATTGCCTGTACAGGTTGGTAAAAGGTTTTGAATCTTTAGTATCCCCCACTAATGCACTTCTCCCAGGCTGCTACCTTCTACTTCAGAGATTTATTTGAAAAGTCTATAGCCCTTTGTTGGTTGCAAACAATCTTTAAAATGAAGTGTCTCTGATGTGGTGATGTCCTTATTTTATAAGTAGGGCCCTATCAAATTCACAGCCGTGAAATATAGTCTCCCCTGTGACATCTGGTTATTATAAGGGGATTGCGAAATTACCACCCTTCTGCGCTGCCTTCAGAGCTGGGCGGCTGGAAAGCAGTGGTTGCTGGACGGGCACCCAACTCTGAAGGCAGTGCTGCCGCCACCAGCACCAGCGTAGAAGTGAGGGTGGCATGGTATGGGGGGACATCACCTTTGGGGGGAGCAGGGACAGCTGTATGGGTGGGCACCATGGGCACCCCCACCCCACACACACAGCCCAAGGCCCCTTTAACCTCTGAGTGCCGGGGAGGAGCAGGGCTAGGGGCACGTTGGCTGGGAGCTCCTACCCTATGCCAGGCTCAGGCTGCCAGTCCTGGCCAGGCTGTGGAGGGACGGGACTTCCTCTCCCCTGCATTGGCTACTTCCGGGGCCGGGTCAGACCACCTCTGGCGCTGGCACAGAAGTAAGGGTGGCAATACCATACCATGCAACCCTCACTTCTGCGCTGCTGCCTTCAGAACTGGGCTCATGGCCAGCAGTCTCCCCTCTCCAACTGCTCATCACTGAAGGTAGCACTGCTGCCAGTAGCAGTGCAGAAATACCACGAAACCCACCCCCCCTCCATAGCCTTGCAACTCTCCCCTCCTCCCTACCCAGTCGGGACCCCCACAGTTACAACATTGTGAAATTTCAGATTTTAAAAATCCTCTGACCATGAAATTTACCGAAATGGACGGTGAATTTGGTAGGGCCCTATTTATAAGGCTACGCCTTGATTGCAAAGAAAAGGTATGTTAATGCGGGTTGGCTAACTTAACATGCTAGCTGACAGGTTAAAAGAGCATTGAAGAGACAGCAACTTGCCTGAGGGTTAGGGTAGCCTGGGGTTGGACTGAAGCTGCTAACAGGCTTTAACTCAAACTGCTCATCAAAGCCCCCTGTGGCTGCTCTCCTTCAGGGGTAACCTGTTCTCGTGTGCATGGGCTGTGTCAGGCTGGAAGTTCTGAAGGCACCTAAGTGAGTTGCTCAACTCACGTTAATTTTCAATGAAGGTTGAGCACCTCATTCCCATAGGCTGGATTGTTTTATTGTAAGAGCAGGAACTCCTGCTGTAGCGCTGCCTTCTCCTTGCTGTTCTGTACATCTGATTCAGCCAGCAGTGGAGGAGATGATTGTGGTGATACAGAGGGCTCTGATTCCTTAGAGACCGATCAGACTATTTGGAAAAACAGAATAGCTGCATGCAAACCAGGGGGAAAATTTTAAAGAAACAACCTTATGGTATAAATTAGAAAATAAAAGCAGTCAGAGCAATGGGGCTTTCCCTTTGATTTTAAGTTATTTTGGCCAAAGTCATCACAATCTGTCTCTGGTGTAAATTTGAGAAATAAATATTGGACATTTCATTTATTTTCTTAAAAACTCAACTGTACCGAACACAGAACATGGGTGATAATATATCTAAAGGTCTTGCTGCTATGAAAACGCAGTCACAAGGGAACAAACAGATCGCAGGGATGTACTGTATAAAATATTGGTTTAAGTATGGCAATATTGCATGCAATAGATTGTCCCTGATAGCTTGAAAGAACTGTCCCCCCAGAAGCACCCTGTGCGGCACAGAAACACTAACTTCTTTCAGAATAGACAAATATTAATCCTATCAGATGGTCTGTCCAATCAGCCATTGTGGATGAGGCCCACCAGGCAGATTGTTGTTGCTCCTCCCGCAAGCTGCCAGCCAGGACAAAGATGTTAAGCCAGTGCACCTGAAGACCTTTTGCTCCAGGTGCCCACTCCAGAATAAGAAAAGTAGATGCAAAGGCAATGCCAGCCCAGAAGAGCCTGTTCTTCAGAGGTCATTGCTGGGCAGAAGAGGATGGAAGCAGGATCGGGATAGTACCTGGGAGAAATGAGTTAATTACAGCTTGGGAAATAGGGCTGAAAGGGGATCTGGAACCCAAAGAGCCATGGGCCACAGGGAAAGTCTGTGATACAAGTGAACAGCAGACAAAGTGCCAGGGAAGGGGAGCAGGAATAAGATAGGGCATAGTGCTGAAGTACAGAAGGGGACAAAGAAATGTAGAAGAGGTAATAAAGTTCTAATAGCACATTTACTCCTGAGTCAGACAGACTTTGCCTGACATCAGTTAGGAACAGCTGTATACTGACCTTTGTACTTCCTCCCCAACATTAAAATAGGCAAGGCTGGTCAATGTACCTCACCTTGGTTGGTGTTGAGATTGTGAGGATGAGACAGAACCCATCTCATAGAGTCATAGAAGATTAGGGTTGGAAGAGACCAGAGGAGGTCATCTAGTCCAACCCCAACTAAATCATCCCAGCCAGGGCTTCGTCAAGCCGGGCCTTAAAAACCTCTAAGGATGGAGATTCCATCACATCCCTAAGTAACCCATTCCAGTGCTTCACCACCCTCCTAGTGAAATAGTGTTTCCTAATATCCAACCTAGAGCTCCCCCACTGCAACTTAGAAGATCATAGAATTGGAAGGGACTTCAAGAGGTCATCTAGTCCAATCCCCTGCTCAAAGCAGGACCAATCCCCAGACAGATTTTTACCCTTGTTTCCTAAATGGCCTCCTCAAGGATTGAACTCATAACCCTTGGCCTTGTTCTGTCATCTGCCACCACTGAGTATTGCCGAGCGCCATCCTCTCTGGAACTCCCCTTCAAGTAGTTGAAGGCTGCTATCAAATCCCCCCCTCACTCTTCTCTGCTACAGACTAAATAAGCCCAGTTCCCTCAGCCTTGCCTCGTAAATCATGTGCCCCAGCCAACTAATCAATCATTTTAGTTGCCCTCTGCTGGACTCTCCAATTTGTCCACACCCTTTCTGTAGGCCCCAAAACTGGCTGTAATACTGCAGATGTGGCCTCACCAGTGCCAAATAGAGAGGAATAATCACTTCCCTTGATCTGCTGGCAATGCTCCTACTAATGCAGCCCAATATGCCGTTAGCCTTCTTGGCAACAAGGGCACACTGTTGACTCATACCCAGCATCTCATCCACTGTAATCCCCAGGTCCTTTTCTGCAGAACTGCTGCTTAGCCAGTCGGTCCCCAGCCTGTAGCGGTGCATGGGATTCTTTCGTCTTAAGTGCAGGACTCTGCACTTGTCCTTGGTTGAACCTCATCAGATTTCTTTTAGCCCAATCCTCCAATTTGTCTAGGTCACTCGGGACCCTATCCCTACCTTCCAATGTATCTACCTCTTCGTGTCATCCACGAACTAGCTGAGGGTGCAATCCATCCCATCATCCAGATCAATGAAGATGTTGAACAAAACTGGCCCCAGGACAGATCCGTGGGGCACTCCGCTTGATACTGGCTGCCAACTAGACATCGAGCTGTTGATCACTAATTGTTGAGCCCAACAATCTAGCTAGCTTTCTATCCACCTTACAGTCCATTCATCCAATCCATACTTTTTTTAACTTGCTGGCAAGAATAGCGTGGGAGACTGTATCAAAAGCTTTGTTAAAGTCCAGGTATATCACGTCCACCGCTTTCCCCATATCCACAGAGCCAGTTATCTTGTCATAGAAGGCAATCAGGTTGGTCAGGCATGACTTGCCCTTGGTGAATCCATGTTGACTGTTCCTGATCACCTTCCTCTCCTCCAAGTGCTTCAAAATGGATTCCTTGAGGGCCTGCTCCATGATTTTTCCGGGGACTGAGGTGAGGCTGACCGGTCTGTAGTTCCCCAAATTCTCCTTCATCCCTTTTTTTAAAGATGGGCACTATATGTGCCTTTTTCCAATTGTCCAGGACCTCCCCCGATCAGAAGTTTTCAAAGATCACAGCTAATGGCTCTGCAATCACATCAGCCAACTCCCACAGCACCCTCAGATGCATTAGCTCCGGCCCCATGGACTTATGCACATCTAGCTTTTCTAAAATGTTTAGGTATCTTTCTTTGGGGATAGCTGTGATGTCTGTGGTAACAGCCTACTATGCTCTTATTCAGCATTAAAAAGCATTTTCAAAAGATGAGTGAAGACTAGCATCTACTCTAGAAGACAATATGCTAGAGCCACTGGTCACTCACCAGTTGGTGAGGTTCTCTGAAAAGTGACTCTAAAAATGACATTATGGTGTTCCCAACTGATGGGTTCTCAGTGACTTCCTGTAGATTAAACCTTGAATCCAGGTCAGGCTGGGTTCTTTTTGGCTCCAACACCACCCATAAAGATTCTGCAGTCAGCAGTGAGTAAGCAGTTGTGATGGCCTATGTCTTGTCCAACAAGTCAGGCATTGAACGGGAGACTTCCAGGGCTAAAAGCATCAATCTCCACACCTTGACCTAAAGAGCCAGACTTTGTAGTTATGTCTGTAACAACTCCTACCCTCTGTAGGTGGGGGACACACAGAGGTGAAAGTAAGCCGGTATGGTCCAGTATGGCAAGAGCCGGTACACAGCCGACCGTACCGGCAGGGGGAAGCTTCCCCAGGCCAGTGATTTAAAGGGCCCGGGGCTCTCAGCTGTCGCTACCGCAGCCCCGGGCCCTTTAACTCTCGATTTAAAGGCCCAGCCTCTTCTGGTTGAGGCCCCGCCGCCGCTCAGGACTCCAGCATACCAGTAAGTCCTTTAAGTTACTTTCACCCCTGGGGACACAACACACAGCCCAGTGAGTTACCTGACCATGCTAATAATCCATGAGCCAGAATAGAAGGCCGCTTGCTGTCCCAGAGCTGTGCTGGCTGTATAGAGCAAACAGGAATAAGTAGGAGCTAGTTTTACTTGCTAAAGTTAGCAGATATGCTGAGCAAAATGATGCCATTTTTAGTCACTTCAGAGTAGAACTGTATTTGTGGGGTGAAGCTACCTTCCATTCTAACCATAGATCCGGAGCCTCTCACTGCTGCAGGGACCCCATAAACTCCATACATTTTAATGGAGACACTAGCATAAAGCTGGAATAACAGCGATGAATCACATCCCTGAGCCAAACCAACACACCTGCAATTTCCATGTGTGGTTTTTATTTTCTGAAAAGTTTGAAGCTGATTGAACAGAGAGATGAGGCTGCAGTGACTGAGATCTCACTTGTATGTCTCCAACAAACTTTTCCTTAGTCCCTCTTCACCCTAACTCCAGGATGGCTTTGCCTAGAAACTCTTCCAAAACTGGGGCCTTTGCCAAGGAATCCTGCTTTCAATTATAGTTCTGGTGGGGACTGTTGGCAGTGTGCATGAATTATAGCTCCAATGCAGTTTGAACACATCATTGTCTTGATGAGGAAAGAGTTGCAGTAGGGAACCACCTGTGGGGCTGGTCACTGAGAACTAGAGCCACACTGGAAGGCAGAAGTGTACACGCTGGGTACAAGGGGGCCAAGAAGTGAGAAAGACAGACAGACACAGGAGAGTAGAGGGAAGGAAAGAAAACCCGTCCAGTGTTCCAGAAATTGCTCGCTCAATAGCAAGCCCCCATGTCGCACTCTTTGTCGTCGTCTCTTACTGTGATAGCAAAAGCATGAGGCAAGGAGCTGCATGGTGGGATGGCACCTGGTCCATTGACAGGGTGGGAGGATCCCACAGGAGTGGGCTCTGCAACATTCATTCCTGTCACTGAGTAATTCCTACAGGCAGTCCCGTAACAAGGGCGAGGCGAGTGAGGCACAAAGGGGAGGGGCGCAATCACCTCTCCGCCTCCGCCCCCTCCCCTGAACGCTCCGCCCCTGCTTCTCCGAGCCCCCGCTTCCCGTGAATCAGCCAGACCAAAAATTAAATAAGTGATGTATCAGAGGGGTAGCCGTGTTAGTCTGGATCTGTAAAAAGCGACAAAGTCCGTTGGCACCTTATAGACTAATCGACGTATTGGAGCATGAGCTTTCGTGGGTGAATGCTCCAATACGTGGGTTAGTCTATAAGGTGCCACAGGACTCTGTCGCTTTTTACAAATAAGTGATAGACACTCCTGGGGTGGTGAAGATTAACACTTACATAAAACAGATGCATAGCCATGTAATCCACAACTGCTTGGCTCAACAGGAAAATTATACAGAGAGGAGTCAATCCTGAGCACTCTGGCTGCGATCCAATTAAGCACATGCTTAAGGGCTTTGCTGGATGGGGGCCAAAGTACTTAGCACATTGCAGGACTGCGCTCATAAAGAGGAGTTTAGTGGATTCAAGATGTTTCCACTTCCAGCCTATTAGCTTTAGTCCTTATCAAAAACTGAATTAAAATGTGCCTATTTATTTGACACTCAGTGCACTGGGAGAATGCCAGCAGTGGGAGGAGGGCAGAGTTCAGGTAATTTGGGTAATGTCCATACTTCCTAATTATTGTACCCTTAACTCTGAATTGCCAGACTAACCTTTGCCACCTGGGTGAGAGGTTTGTGTGTTGGGATGTGAGATGGGTGGGGGCAACAGCTGACGGAGAGTCCCAGTTATCACCTGCCTGCTGCAGTGATGACAAGCCTACAGCAGGGCACACAAGTGGAGAACAGACTAGGACACACAAGGCTCAAGGCTTGCTGTGAGAAGGTAAATTGCTTTGGTTCTGTTCCTGTAATTTAAGAGAAAAGCCTGTCTAACTTAGCTGGTCATGTAGTGTAAGATTAGATGAGACTGAATATGCATACAGGCTGTTGGTTGTTTTAAAAGCTCTTTTTCCTCCAATGTTTTGTTCCAACTACTAAACAAACATACTGTGTTCTAACCAGGCTGTTGGTCACTGTGGCTCCTGAAAAAAGGAAACACAGATGTCCAAAGCCCAGTCAGGCCTGCAGGGCGATAGGCATTGGTAGACAGGAGGTACAGTACCCAGGTCCTGCTCAAAGAGCAGAAAAATCAGTAAGGCTACGTTTACACGAGAGAGCTTACAGCAGCACAGCTGTACCAATGCATGCACCACTGTAAGATCCCTTGTGTAGCTGCTCTATGCCGACAGGAGAGAGCTCTTCCGTCGATATAATTAATCCCAACGAGCTGTTGGCAGGAGTGCTTATGCCAGTGAAATTTACGTTGCTCAAGGGGGTGCAATATTCACCCCCCCTGAGCTACATAAGTTTTGCTGACATAAGTGGCAGTGTAGACATAGCCTAAGGCACTCAGAGTGGTCAAGGAGACAGATACACAGCCAGCCCCATAACCATGACAGGTCTGAACAATATGCCCAGCATGTTTTATAATCCTTTAATTCAGGGGTCTCAAACTCCCGGCCCGTGGGCCATCTGTGGCCCGTGAGCCTCCCCAGTGTGGCCTGTGGGGCTCCAGCAGTTTTGGGACCCGGTCTCTCCCTTGGCCCCACTTGCCGCCCCCCAGGCACTCCCCCCTCAGGGACCCCGTCAGCGCAGCAATACTGAACAGCATCTGCCTGCTCACTCCAGTGGCTGCTGGCCCCTCCCTGAGGCCCAGGGGCGAGGCGGGGTGAGGCTGTGCGAGGCTGTGCCCCTGCGGCCAATGGGACGCTGTGGTGGCGGTGCCTGGGGGCAGAAGCGCACGGAGGCCCGCCCGCCCTGCCTTGGAGCCCCAGGTAAGTGCCACACCCCCGACCCCCTCCCGACATACCCCCTCCCGCCCCCAAACTCCCTCCTAGGCCCTGCACCCCCTTCCCACACACCCCCTCAGCCCCCAAACTCCCTCCCAGAGCCTGCATCTGGTCCCCACACCCCCTACTGCCCCCAAACTCCATCCCAGAGCCAGCACCCCAGACCCTTCCCCCACCCAAACTCCCTCCCAGAGCCTGCACTCCAATCCCCTTCCCCAGACGTCCTTCCCCACCCAAACTCCGTCCCAGAGCCTTAGGCAGGTGGAGGTTTTTTGGGGGGTGGAGTTTTGGGGGGGGGCGAGTTCTGGGCGGCATGAGTGACATTGGCCCACTGGGAGGATTTGAGGACTGGCACTGGCCCTAAGGTAAATTGAGTTTGAGACCCCTGCTTTAATTGAAGAATATATACATTTTAAAATCCACTTTCTGGTGTTGCAGTTTAATTTCATGCCATTTATTAAAATGTATCTGATCCTTCGATTTACGGAGGTGAAAAGAAAATCATTCAACCAAATATTTTGGCAATAGTTTGGATTATTCTCAACATACTGTACTTTGCTTAAACCGAGTAGTAAATACTTAGCAGCTTCCACCTTTTATGTCAGCCTACGTTTATCTGTTTGTAATGTCTAATCAAACTAGAATTCTGTATCTGGAAGACTGCAAGTAGGGACCATAGAAGTCAAATATTGACCCTGATCCTGCATTAGCTACACCCCATCTACATTAGTGGGAGTTTACATTGCACAAGGAATGTGCAGGTTCATGCCCACCGTCTATAGTACTATGGAAAGAAACCTTTATATTAGCCATCTAGAGACATTCCTGTTAATGCAGCCAGCTATTTCAATTGTCTAATATTTAAATCTAATGCTTTAGGTACTTAAGAAAAGAGCTTCCATAAAGCATTGTGTCACAGATTACCTGGAAAACAGATCAAAGATTTAATGAACTTCAAATTACATTTCTAAATGAGCAATATAAATTAGTCTATTTTTAACCAACCAGGACCTTTTGTTCCTAAGTAAATACAGATTTGATCATGCGGTATGTGATGTGGCCCTCTGATTTATAAGTATCAAAACTGTCTTCAAACTGGCATTTGCTTGACATTTCTCTCAATTCTTCATGAATAGGCATGGCTCTTCCCACTGCACTCATCAGTTTCGTCCCCAGGGGACCCAGTTTTGAGTATTCCTGGAGTTGCAGAAGAGAGAGGGAATATTGTTGTTCATCAGCAATTGCATGGCAAAAGAGAGGCACTTCAGAAGACTACTGTTTTCCTTTTTAAAGAGACTCGGTAAAGATGTCCTCAAGGGGTTCCATGTTCAACAATTTCCATATCAAATCTGCTTAGTTTACAAGTAAAAAAAGGTTCCCATTCCAACTGCCAGCCCTGCCAACTCAGTCTGGGATTCAATAGCCTTAAATACACTCTGTGCCCCTTTGCACTTACACCTGGGAAGCCCTAGTCCAAGGCTATGTCTGCACTGCGCAGTTTACAGCGGCACAGCTGTGCCACTCAAGCCTTGCCACCGTAAGGTGTGCCGTGTAGCTGCTCTTTGTCGGCAGCAGAGAGCTCTCCTGCCGACAAAATCAAACCAGCCCCAGTGGGGGGCGGTAGCTTTGTCAGCAGGAGGGCGTCTCCCACCGACAAGGTGTCTTTTTCACACCCCTGTCCGACAAAAGTTTTAATGAGAAAAGTGCGAAGTAGACATAGCCCAAGCCTCCCCGCAGAGAGTGAGGTCTGGAAGAGGTGGCCTGGCCATTTACCCTTCCCAAACCGAACTTCAGAAAGGTCTAAGGCCCAGACAAAGGAGAGCACTTGAACCCACACATTACCCTTAATGGCACTTGGGGTGCAGTGTCTCTATGGCAGCATCTCCAACTCTTTTCATGGGGAGTGTCACCCTGGCTGCTTATACGGTATATCTATAATCCCAAATGTGGAAGCCAACAGCACCTTTCACCATAACAGTGCTGCTGGTAGCTCATTTCCTGATTTTAAAAAAGCTAGTGCCACAGTAAGTGAAAGAAGCCCCATTGATTTTATCCTTTACCTGGATATCTTTTTCATCTTCATACAATAGGTAGTTGAGAGCAGGAGCCATTGGCTCTCCCCACAGATCCTCATAGCTGTCTTCCTGCTTCTCGGCCTCTGTCTCAGACTGAGTATCTGAAAACACTTCCTTCTCTATGGCTAGGGGTGCTGTGCTCTTGGTGCTTTCATCTCCAGCATCTGTCTTTGCTTTTTGGGGGAAGTCCAATGAGATGTTAATGGGGTTATACTTTGTGAAGGTTAGAAATAAGGCTTATCATGGAAATTGTTTGTAATCTTTACTATGAGGTTGCCAGGGAGACTCCCAAATATACACTATGGACAGGTAAAAAAAGAGCAATGGACAAGAGTAAATAGTTTTATGCCAAATGCACATGCAAGCCACTGAGATACTGCTGCTCTACCCATAGCACCACTGTATATCGCACAATCCAGTGGAAAATCTCTCAAGTTGACAGTTAATTCCGCATGTGTCTTGGACAGACACATTGAGACCATCCTCTTAGACCATGGGCCACTGTACTGCTGGAGGGACCATCTTTGGGATGAGATGTAAGACAGTATATGATGATTCGTGGGCAGTAAAAATCCAAGGCATCTTTTTGCACAAGGCAGTTGATCCTAGCATCCTGGCCTGGCCCAGTTCCATTTTGGGAAACTACATCCTACTGACCTAAATATCTATTTCACTTAATACAATAGTGTATTATTTTCTTCCTCTCCTGCACTGTGATGTAGAGCTGCTGTGCAGGCTGCTAAACCCGAGGTAACTGCATTTCAGTGGTAGATTAAATGATCACCATGTACACTAGAATGTTTTCAAAGGACTTTGCAGACAAAAAGTACTTAATGTAAGATTACTTATAAAGTTCCATGACTTTTTGACATGTGCATTACCTGCATAATCTCTACACTGTAGTCCTTCCAAGTCCTCACTAAGCAATTCCTCTCCTTGAACTTGCAGGCCAGCTCCCTGGGTAAGAAATAAATGCCTATGAAATTTAAAAAAAACACATGACATTAGAGCTCTGAACATATTTCCCTAGAAACTGGAACAATTAACGATGCCTTGTTTTCAGAAAAGACGTACTCGAAAAGCCAGCTGACATGTAACCGCAAGCTCAGAATAATGCAATGGTTTAAAAATGTGATTGAGGCAGCCAGGTAGCTTAATGACTATGCTCTTTTGTATCCCTAATTCAAGTCTGCCATAAAATTCAAAGAAAACAAATGCAGTCTCGGATCAGTACACGGTCCAAACCAGAGCTGAAAGTCTTCACTTAGAAGCAGTCCAAGGTTCTTCTAGCAAGGGGAGTTAGAGACCCCCTTTTGTGGTTAAGATGTGACTGCTACAGCAGGGCTGAAATCCCAGGGCAGGGACAGTAAAGAGATGACTGATAAACATAGTGTGTAACACCAGAGGTTATCATACCACATATGCTAAATTAATTCTCTTTTGGGGAATAAGTTAGCGCCATTAGATGTGAAGGAACTTCATGCCATGCAATGTACCCTTACAGTGCCATGCAAGAGCCTCTTCCTTATTTCTGCTTAGTACAGCACGTCATCTGCGGTACTTGGGACTGAAAAAACTAAATTAGAGCATTAGCCTTCACGCCCCCAAATATTTGAACCAACAATAAGGAGCTGTCCAGCCTGCACAGCTAGATATAGGGGGAGGTGTGGCAAGAAGGAATTCTTCCCCCGAGCACCATAGGACTGCAACCCTAAATTGTGAGCCTTGGTGGGGGGGGGGGGGAGGCGAAGGGAGATCTATACAGCAGGAGATAATCCAGCTTTGCTACCCCCACATCCTGATCCCTATGTGCTGGTGCATACAGAGTCACAAGGTAGCTGAGCTTCAAATCACGCCCCCAACATCCTCAAATCCTGCCTCTTTTGAATAGGAAAGCTGCATTGGTTCTGCTGCCCAGGGACACTGAATGGCTGTGGAGGCAGCAGAAGTAGTTTCTAGGGCCCAGATTCTCAAAGGTATTTAGGCTTCAAATGCCCACTGAAATCAATGGAAGTTAGGTGTCTAAATACCTTTGAGGATCTGGGCCTAGGTCTGTAAATGGAACCATTCTTACCCCGATATTTTAAGATTTTGAAGTCTGCAGTTAAACAGGCTCCTAATCATATATATATTTTCTTCTTCTAGTAGCTGAGCAGATGCTTCCAAGTCACTTACTTCCTTTCGGTACATTTCAACCTGTCGCAGATGAGAAAAACATGAGGTAATCTTGAAAGAGAGGGGGACCTGCACAAAGGGTCACGATCCTGGAGCTTCCTGAGTTCTTATCCTGTCTCCCACTAGCTCCCTCTGTTGCCTTAGACAACACAAAAGGTCAAGAGGAGAACAACCTGGATGTATTGGTTGATCACAGGATGACTATGAGTAAGGCTGCGAGTCTGTCATGGACTTCTGCAGCGGCCGGTGCTGGCTCAGGGGCTGCTAGAGCCAGGCAGCCCGTAGGCCAGCAGCAGCAGTTTGGGTGTGTGGGAGGGGGCTAGGAGTTGGTGGGACATGAGGGGGCACTTACCTCCGCGGGGGGCTCCACGGCTCCCACCGGCATGGTCCTGTACCTACTCCTAGGTGGAAGGGCCAGGGGGCTCTGCGCGCTGCCCATGACCGCAGGCCCCACCCCTGCAGCTCCCATTGACTGCGGTTCCTGGCCAATGGGAGCTGCGCAGCCGGCGCTTGTGGCAGGAGCAGCATGTGGAGCCCCCTGGCCCCTCTGCTGCCTAGGAGCTGCAGGGACACGCGGAGCCGGGTAGGCAGCCAGCCCCGCCAACCCTCCCCCCCCAGCACCAGCAGGGGTCCCAGGCCACCACCCCTAGCACCAGTGGCATCCCCGGTCCACCTCCTTCCCCAGAGCACCTGCAGCCCCCCTGCCCAAGTTTTAGTAGGGATATATAGTAAAAGTCATGGACGGGTCACGGGCCATGAATTTTTGTTTACTGCTTGTGACCCGTCCATGACTTTTACTAAAAATACCTATGACTAAAACGTAGCCTTAACTATGAGCCACCAATGTGATGCAGCTGTGAAAAAGGCTAATGCAGTCCTAGAATGCATCAGACTAGGTATTTCCAGTAGAGACACGGAAGTGTTAAGGCACTGGTGAGACTTCATCTGGAATCTGGAGCACCCACGGAAAAAAATTAGCGGGTGCCTATTTTATTGCAATATTGCAGCACCAGGCTTTTAATACAAATTTAAACTACATTCTTTAAATGTTTGAAGGACTGAGCCCTAAAATTGTATACTGGATGATCTCGTACATTTCTACTTATTAAACAGTTGATTGTATGGAGTGGTGTAGTCACTAGCAGGGCCATTTCTGGCTGTCACTGCAATTGTGACAGGATATGCATCTTGACGTCTTGATGTCACAAACAAAGAACCTGTCTTTCCCTCACAACTGTGGCTTACTTAGGACAACATCCTGCTCACCTTTCTTGCTGAAGTCCTTAGAGGCCTACAATAAGAAGCAAAGTGATGACTACAGATCACCACTAAATTCAAACCCTCATTATCATGGCGTGAAAAACCAGATACTGCTTTTACCTCTTCCTTTAGCCATTCATTTTCTTCAATCTCCCTGTGACTGGTTTTGTCAATGTGCTTTACGGCATTCTGAGAAAACAGAATTTCAGATCTTCTCTGAAGACAGAACTTTGACAATGGCACATACTTGAGGAAAACATTTTTAATGGGCAGTTTAGTCCTCGAGGCAGGAAATATCCACACAGGGAACTAGAAACTGTGCAAGGTTCCCCTATACCATTCTCTTGGGAGACTTGAAGAGGCTCGGCCTTGGAGTAGGCAGGAGGGTTAGCCCTCAAATCAGCTATTCCTCACAGATGTTCCAGTCCAATGCAATTTGAGACCAGTTATTATTTCTGATATGAGTTTCCCTAAATAAAAGCTTTCTCCCTCCCTCCATATCTGCTATTTCTGATTTATCCTGCACTGAAGTCATAATCTTATCTGTGTGAAATCAGACTTTTGCAAGGAAGGAAGGCAATACCACAAATTCAGTGTTGTGACCCTGATCCTTTGGGGCTCCTTTCAGGTACAGAGGTCCATACTAGTGAATTTGATTGCAGGATCAGAGATTTGTCTTCATTATTGACTCATGTAAGAAATGAACTAACAGGAATCCCTTGTTTAGCATCACATGTTTACAATCCATGGGTCTGATTCTCTTCTCACACCATTGTAAATCAGGAGTAACTTAACTGAAGTCAGTGAAGCTAAACCTCTAATCTTCAAAGGGATCTAATGAAGTGTGGGATCCTACTGATGGACATACAAATCCATCAGCATAGATCACTTTGTTGATTGGATACTAACACTGGTATAAATGAGAGAAGAATCAGATCCCACATATATTGATGAAATCTAATAGATTGTCGTTAGACTACAGAAAACTGAAGAATGTTTTTCTAACTTTCTGACCATTTTGGTCCACTCTTGGATCAATCTTAATTCTTGAGTGAGAAAACAATATGATATAAAACTTCAAGAAAAGAACGTACTAAGGCTTCAAACTTGCAAACACTTATGCACATGTTTAACTTCAGTGGGACTACTCACATGTTTGAAACTAAGTATATGTGTTTGCAGGAACAGGGCTTTGATCATTGCCAGTTTTGTTTCTGCAAAGACAGCATTCGGAAAATACTTATTCATGATTTTTTGAAATGTCAAAAGTTATTTAAGTTGAAATTCTAAACTGAAACGCTGTATTTGCCTTTTTTTGTTCCACATGTTCATGTTTACATTTATTTGTGGAGACTTTTTTAAATTGCGAGAAATATCAATATTTGGACATTAACATTTGTCTGTAAATGTAAAACATGCCACTTTCTGTATTTTTTATTACAAATTCAACATTTTATTGTAAATCCCACACTCTTAGAAATTTTCACTAATTTTTATTTTTCAAAATTAAATTCCCAGTAAAATGTCAAGTTCTTGAGTGAGCCTCTGTGCCTCCGTTTCCCCAACTGTAAAATAGGGATGATGCTACTGACCTTTGTAAAAGCTCTTTGAATAAAGAGCACGACAATACTGGTCAACAAAATATTTTACAGTTCATTTTATTCTGTTCCAATCCATAAGATACCCTGTCATTCCACTAATGAAGGCCCAAGTCAGTCTTTTTTTTTTAATCCAGTTTAAAATCAATAAGAAGAGAATGAGTATTTTTAATCAAGACACGATTAGCATTCAGTATAAAAGCAGAAAAAGTACCTCAGTAGCCCATTCCTTCTTTTCGTTCATTTGTTTCTCAACCAATCTGTCCATTTTTTCTTTTGTAGTTTCCAGAGTATGTCTATAATATTCTTTCAAAAGCAAAGCAGACGTCATTAGGTGACACGGATTCCCTCTGCAGATGATGAGATAACTGACTCGGTGTTACTGAGCTCATGGGACTCTACAGCCAGCATCTCTTTAGAGCATGTCGATATTGCAGTGAGGATGTGAGTGTAGCACAGGGAAGTGTACCATGCTAGGTTTACTCTAGCTAGCATGGGTAAAAGGAGTAGTGTAGATGTGGAGGCACAGGCTTCAGCTTGGGTGAGCAACGCAAGTACAAACCCGAGAGGGAGTCAGAGTATGTACCCAGGTGGCTAGCCCAAGCCCCCATCACCACCAAGTCCTGTGCTTTGTATGATTTTATATCCTATATAGATAGATAGGCTATATCTACACTATGAGCTAGGAATGTGCTTCCTCCGCTCATGTACACAGACTTGTGAGAGAGAGTGCAAGTATACATACCAGTGTAGCCCTGGTCTCACAGACAACAGCAGCAAAGGCGTGCAAACCCAACTGAAAATGGTGAGTACGTACTTGGCACTGCTCAGCCATGCCTCCGCTGTGTATACTCACGCTAGGTCAATGAAAGCTAGGATTAGTATATGTACATGAACAGGGGAATCACACCCTTAGCTTGTAGTGTAGATATAGTGTTAGACTTTTGTAAGGCTTTCACTTCATATTGCCCGACATTCTGATTAAAGAATTGGCACTATACAATATTAATAGAGCACACGTTAAATGGATTAAGAACTGGCCAACTGACAAATCTCAAAAAGTAATAGTCATTAGGGAATCATTATCAAAATCTTAACTTTGGTTCCCAGAAAGATAATGGAGCAAATAAACAAGCAATCAATTTGTAAGCACCTAGAAGATAATAAGATGATAAGTGACAGTCAACATCAATTTGTCTAGAACAAATCATGTTGAAACAACCTAATATCCTTCTCTGACAGGCTGCCAAGCCTTCTGGATACTGGGGGTGGGGAGCAGTAGAGGTGATATATCTCGACTTTAGTAAGGCTTTTGATACTCTCTCTCATGACCGTCTCATAAGCAAACTAGGGAAATATAGCCTAGACCAGTGGTTTTCAACTTTTTTCATTTGCAAACACCAAAAAATTTTGAATGGAGGTGTGAACCTCTTTGGAAATCTTAGACATAGTCTGCGGACCCCTAGTAGTGGTCCATGGACCATGGTTGAAAACCAATGTTCTATGGTAATGACAACCTTTCGCAGACCCCTTAGACAAGGTTCCCGGCCAATAGGAGCTGCGGAGCCCCTTGGCTGACCCTATGCATAGGAGCCGGAGGGGGGACATGCTGCTGCTTCCGGGAGCCACACAAAGCCACAGCACATGCGGAGCGGGGCAAGCCCCCGGCTGGAGTGCCAGAGCGGGGCAAGCCCCAGGCCCCGCTCCCTGGCAGGAGCTTGAGGGCCAGAATAAAACATCTGAAGGCAGATGTGCTCGGTACTCGCTGTGAATGGGGAGGCTCTGAGGATGGGCATAGGGCTGCCTCCATCAGAAAGTATTTTAGTCTGACTTTACTATCCTTTTTGTAGTTTTGTAGTTAAGTCCCTGCATATTTGGTACTTGTCTTGGACATGAGGTTTTCCTAGGCACTTCAGGCACCTGGAGTGTGGATCACTAGTTCCCAAATGGCAGGAACTTAAGAATACAAAAAAGTACCCCAATAAAAGGAAAGCTACTATTAAACTATCCTAACACTAAAACTATTAGCTGTTAATCAAGTACCAATAATATACAACACTAGAAGCAAGGGAAAGCTTGTAGTAGCATGGTGAATGCTCCAACCTCCATCACAGGCAATAAGAAGGAAGGAACTGAGGAATGTTGAGGGCAGCTCAGCCATTTCTGCCATGGTCCAGCAGTGCAAGGGAACATGTGCCACCTTGATGGGTACCATTGAAGTAAAAATCTCTGACAACTGTGCATTGGGCATACACACATCTGAAGTGGAATGGACATGTGCAGTCACCCAAAGAACCACCATCTTTTGTCTCTTATCTTAGCTTTTGACTGTAAGCTCCTTCGGGCAGGGACTGTCTTTGTGTTCTGTGTTTGTATGGCACCCAGCAAAATGGGGACCTGGTGCATGACTAGGGCTCCTAAATGCTACAGCACTATAAATAATAGTAAATCTTTCTATAAATATGCTTTAGTTCAAACACATTATAGGATTAGATGCAAGAATTACTGTATGAAAGAGACTAGATTATCATAATGGTCTCTTCTGGCCTTAAAGATCTATGAATCTATATAAATGTTCACTCTATTTTCTGCTTTACATCTTGGTGCAATAACATTTTGAACTGATTTAAAACAGGGAAAAGACAAAGTGCAAAATACCAGTCTTTCCTTGGTAGTTACTTAAAATACTAACTGACAGGCTAATATGCAATAGGAAAAACAGTTCAGATCTTTATCAAGATAAAGTATGTTTTCAGAACAATTACCCTGGGGAAGACAAAGAGAATAACTGAATGGTTCTTATCTGCAGCACTTGATGCTTGGTAATGGTTGGCACCAACTGTACGGGGACCATTCTCACAGTGGTGTCACTGCCTGTCACTACCAGCTGCTTGGCTGTGGTAATGAATACTAAGAGTGTTACAAGGGGGGAAAAAATCAGGACTTTTTTTTAAATAAGAGTTACATAACACCTAAATAACTGGCATATTATTTAAAAGTCCTCTATACAAATGAATCTATATAATGGTTTTATAGAGCACACACCACTATATCTAAGCTCTTACATATGCTCCATCAGAACTTAAACTGTGCCTTGAATTTGCACATATTCATGTTGGGGATTTTGCAAAGCCGCAGATACAGGACTTTGTTACCAGTAGGCTAAATTCAGTTCTTACGTAACCAGGTGAAGCTCCATGGGCACCTGATTATGCTAGATCTGAATTTCACCAATCCCAAAAATGATCTAAAATTTCTCCTGTGTTAAAGAAGCTTTCAAATGGAAACCTGTGAAGCATGGTACACGATGAGAAGCACTCAGCACAGTAGCACAAACCAACACTTTCAAACTAAGGTACCTAAAATTAGGCTCCATAATCTGTTTTTAGCCACCTATGTAAAAGCAGCCTGATTTTCAAAGGTATTGCACACATGCGACACTCCCTGGACTTCAGTGGAGCACCTCGGAAAAGTACGTTGCTTTTATGTAGTTGCCTACAAACAGGTATATAGGTTTAAATATTTTGGCTTAAATGGATGTAATTAGTCTGAGCACAAATTATTTTCTGCAAATGAAGACTGTAGCTTATTTATGCACTATCTGTACTTGTATTGACCTTGCCGTAACTGACCTGTCATTTGCTTAAGGTCATCTTTGAGTCCGTGGATATCATTTTCTAGGAGCTTGATCTGTTTGGCATGTTCTCCACTTCCCACATTTTTGTACCCTAACCAGTAATCCTTCTCAGCCTGTTTTACCAGTAGTTTATGCTCAACTTCATTTATCCTGGAGTGTAGCTCTATTAAAATAAAACCAGAAAGGTGAATCCTTTTTTCTATCAATTTTTTGTATCAATTTTGTATCAATTTTTTTTCAGTTAGGGAGCTTTCAATGGGAGTGGAGGAGGAAATCTCATATCCTACAACTTATTACAAAATCCTGGCCCTCTACATTCTCAGGGGCCACCATTTTCCCTGAGGGCAGCTTGGTCTCACCTGGTTGGGAACAATAGGTGACCTTGGCCATTTTGAAAGAGACCATTTTAAACTGAGGGCACCAGTCCTACTAAGAACAATAGGAAATGGCAGCCAGTTCGAAAGAGGGCAGTGCTGGGAATTTCTGTAGTAGAACATTATTCCTCAGCCTCTGAGGAAAAAGAAACTTTCAGCTGTGAAGCATAACAGCAATAAATGGCTACTAATCTTAACAAAAAATCTCTGCATGTAGTCAATGCACAACATTTCAATGAGTTTTAACTACATGGAAAATTTGAAGAGTTTGTATTATTCCATTATAACTTGAGACATAAAAGGACCAACACAGGGTGCCTAATTTCTTACAGGAATCATTTAAAATTAATTATAACTCAAACCAATAAACGGATTTACTGATTTATTTGTAAATTCCCAGACAATTAATTATATACTCAAAGAGTAAGTTCTGTAATTTTGGGGAGGAAAAGCTGTATTCTTTCTATGTAACCAATAGGTTGAATCTCTGTGTCACATGGTGACTGGCCCTTAAGTGAAGATGAGGGGTCCAGTCCCACCAGTAACACACTTCACTCACTTTCCCACGTGGAGAAAATGAGCAAAGTCACATCAGAGGCAGGTCATGAGGCTAAATCAGGCTTTCTGAAGTGGAGATAAGGCAGAGGATTGTGGAGAGCCAGTGCTGGGAATTGATGCTTGTTGGAGACCGGGAAGAGACCCAAATGAACCCCCCAAAGGAGGGTCTGAGGCCCCATGCGGGAGGGGAGGGAGGCGGGCAGACGAGCGGGGTGAGGAGGCAAATGGGGAGGCGAGTTACGGGGGGAGGGCGAGGAAGAGCCCCTCTATCAGAACCTCCCCCTCCTGCCCACCGGCGGGCCCCGCCAATCAGCGTTTCCCCTCCCCCTTCCAGCACCTACCACCTGCCACGGATCAGCTGTTTCGCAGCGTCAGGAGGCGCTGGTAGGGGGAAGAGAGAGGAGCGAGGGTGCAGCGTGCTTGTGGGAGGGGGCGGAACTGGGCAGGGAAGAGCCGGGGCAGGGGGGCAGAGCCTTGGGGGAAGGGGTGGAACTTGGCAGTGAAGAGGCAGGGTGGAAAGAGGCAAGGAAGAGGCGGGGCGGGAAGAGGCGGGACAGGGCCTTGGGGGAAGGGGTGGAATGGGGGCAGAGCTGGGGGGAGCACTCCCTGGCAGATTAGAAACTCAGCGCCTATGTCTGGGCCCTGCTCCCCCATAGGGATGGTCTGAGGGAAGAGACTGAGCAGAGCTAGGGAAGGTGGAAAGCTGATTCCAGAGGGAAAGCTGAAGAGACAAAGCCCTCAGGAAGGAGGGGGCTGTGCCCAGTTTGAGACTGAGGGTGGAAGGCCGTGCCATGTTTTTTCAACGTGGATACCCTTCAGGGAATTTTTCTTTACTGACTTTGCTGGCCAAAACACTGTAGCAATCAAACCAGGCTGGAAGGTTGGGAGATGCAACTTGAGTGAGGGGAAACTGAGGAAAATGCTAGCCTGACACTAGACTGGGGTTAGGTGGTGCTGCTTTAGTACAAAATTCAACTCAATCCTAACTATGGAAAACTGCAAACTGCACTTCCATAACTAACTTACTACTCACCTTTCTGAAGCAGTTCTTGGTCCTTAACATACTGCCATTTCTCCCTCATTGCTGCCTCTACATCATCCCTGGTTACAACCTCCTTTTGCTCTAGTTCTTTGTCCTGTGTTTTCAAGTTGCTTAGCAGACTGCGGATGTGTCCCAGCTGTTCTTCCTTCAGATAGTCATTCTACGAGAGGAACAAGAGTAAGATACATAATAAAAGGGGTTTAAAATCTCTTCCTGAGTAACAAATTGAAATATCACTTGGATCTGTGACAACATGGTCCCTTGCAAAAAGTAGAGTTGAAGGTGTTTTGTAAGTCCCAGAAGTTTCTAAATAAGCACAAGCCTGTTACCACCAGGAAAGGGGAAACAAATGACTGTTAGTCTGCTCAATATTCCCATTGCTGAGAATATAGGCTGCATGTTGCATTTTAACAATAATACTTATTACTGACTTATTTGCTTAGATTCAGCAGAATTCTGGGCACCATACAAACATTCCTTATAACAACATACCACATAAGTTCTATCACCTTTGTTTTACACATGATGAACTAAGACAGTGAAAGGTTAAATGACTTGCTTACAGCCACAGAAGAAAATTAGCATCACAGTCAAAATTAGAACTCCGGGGTTTTCTGGTTCCCGTGTCTATACTCAGATCACTACACCATGTCTCTCTATCATGTCGCCCAAACTCTAGTTGGAAACAGTCTACAGCTACCAATTTAGTGAGTTTGCTCCCAATGCCACACCATGAGAGATCTAAGTACTATACAAGCCAAATACATAACAATGGGAATCCAATAAAATACACAGCCAGAAAGCATCAGAGACACTCTGCTTCTCAAAGGATCAAAGCCCAACTGACCAGAGAAATGGGGTGGAAAAAAGAGGGAGCCCAAAGAGCTGTCAAAAGTAGGCTAACTGAAACAAATGGTACTGCAGCATACTCTAAAATATCCTCCAAGAAGTAAAAAGTGAAAGGAGTCCCATGAGAGACCATGAGTTGGCTGCTAACTAGGGGGGGAAATCACAAGAGACTACAGCTGTCGGTGGAGAGCAGAGCCAAATTAGCTGCTCCCAGTGATGTCAGCAGTCCACAGCTGGAAGAGAATAGATACTGCAGGAATTTGGGAAACACCAGCCACATGAAGCTACAGCTCTCCTAAGAGGAGACTTAAAATCAGTGGTCTAATCACTCTATCACTTAGTAAAGCGCTACAAACAGAGGGCAAGGGGAGGATAGGGACCTTATTGTCCACTTCACCTTCTGGAAGAAGCATAGTCTGCAAAACTGTTTGATTGCCAAGGTCCAACTCTTTCATTTCATTGAGAGAGACAGTCTTTCTTGATCAATACATTATATATATTTCTGGAGTTCAAAGTTCACTGTGCTCTGATATCAACCTAATTGGGCCTTGTACTAAATTTCTCTTTGAAGTGTGAACAGTGACCATGTAAAATTAGTACCCTGGGGTTCCATGTTTCTTTGTTTCTAAAGTGACTCCATGTGGTTAATTTACAAGTAAGTTATTTCTCTATCTGGCAACGTTGCAAACTCAGCCTGGAGAGTTGAGCTCTTTTCCTCATTTGTCACTATATTTGAGGTTCTGAAGGCCACACTAGTCCCTCATTTTCACTTGTGCAACTCCACTACATCAGAAGTGATTATAAAAATGGCACCTTCTTATTCAACAGATCTGTATTCAGAGTCATTATCTGCTCACTTAAATGACAGAAATAAGATCATACTGATTTTTATGCCTCTTAACCCTGCACAGCCAGCATGGGTAATAGAGAGGGAGTTGGATTCTATTTCTTCTTGTGCAACAGCCACAGAATTGTTTACTAAGTTCCAAATCATTATACCCTCCAACCCATTTTTACAGTTATTTTTAGAGCAGAACTGCACTTTGTTACATATAATTTAGAATGACAAAATTATACCTCCTTAAGCATATAAAGTGATTCACTAACCTTGTTTTCAAAATAGGCTTTGCAAAATATTAATTGCTACCAATACTGTAGTTACAATAAGTGTATTTAGTTTACAATGACAAATGATTTAGCTTTACTAGCTAAAATACACTAGGGAGCATGAGATGGGAGAGAGATGCATGTTTACTTACTCTTTCATGATATTTTTTGTTCTTTTCTTTCAGTTGCTTTAGTTCAAATAGAAGCTGATCAATTGCCTCTTCTTTTATCTGAATTCTGAGGAGAAAGAAGCATGTATGAAGAGTCATAACACAGCTACAGAAGAGAGAGGGAGCGAGTAGTTATTTTAAAGTAAGTTAGATACAAATACTAGTTAGTGCTTTTTGCCTGTAGATCTCAAATTGCTTTGCTAAGGTGGGTAAGCATGGTTATCCCCATATTACTGGACCACAGAGCAGTTAAGTGACTTCCTCAGCATCGCACAGTGAGCAAATGACATAGTCAAGAGTAGGACCCAGGTCTCTTGACTCTGTCAGCTTCCCTATTCCCAGGATCATGCTGTCTCCCTAATAAGCCAATGCCTCTTCAATGCAGAATTTTGAGTGGGAGGTGGGAAACTCCATGGGTGTCTATTCGCAGATTCTTCTAAGTTGTCCTGCCAAAGGTTGGAGTTTGCTCCCTGCAGAAACAGCTGGGGATTCGGCTTCCTGAACACCTTACAAACTATGCATTCCCTGCTGGTGGGCTGCACTGAAACACGCAAACATATGCTTGTGCATATACACACACAACTTGTAACTGCAAAAGAGGGAATTATTTAATGGTTTGGTCTGCAGTAACTTTCTGTGCAGATATTTGGTCAGACCAGACGTGATCATGCAGAAAGGCTGTTACCCCAACTGTGTGGAAGGCTTCCTTGCTGTTTGGGGGACAGGAGGCTGTGGAGAGTACACAGCAAGCTTGCTGTTCTCACCAGCCCTGTCACAATTTGCACAGCAGAGGTTAGCATGTGGCCACTGATTGCTAGATAAAAAAATAGTGACCTATCTTTCTGTAACTGTGGTTCTTCAAGATATGTTGCACATGTCCATTCCACGGTAGGTGTGCACATGCCCCAGGCACAGTTGTCAGAGATTTTTTCCCCTCAGCAATACCAGTCAGGGTGGCTTGAGCTCCCGCTAGTGCCGCACATCCCGGCATGCTGGTATAGGTGGGCAGGGCTGCCCTAAACCCCCTGAGTTTCTTAGGACCAGATAGACTCTGAAGGAGAGGAAAAGCAGGTGGGCTGTGGAATGGACATGTGCAACACATTTCAAAGAACAACAGTTACAGAAAGGTAGGTAACACTTTTTCTTCTTTGAGTGATTGCACATGTCCATTCCACTGTAGGCGACTCACAAGCAAACTCGCATGGAGGTCGGCCGGGAGTCTAACTGAACAGTGATTATAAGACAATCTGTCTGAAACTGGGACTCTCTGGTCTGATGGGAAATGGCATAGGAGTGTGGACTGATGACCAAGTCGCTACTTTACAAATGTCTACAATCGGCAACTGTGCCAGGAAAGCCACCGAAGTTGCCTGTGCTCAAGTAAAATGCACCAATACTCTAACTGGTGGGGTTTATTAGCCAGTTGGTAACAAACAAATGCAAGAAGAGATCTAGGATGAGATTCTCTGCATGGAAACTGGTAGGCCTTTAACTCTGTCTGCAATCACAATGAACTGCGTGGAGGATCTAAAGAACAGTACCCTAGGTAGAAAACTAAAACCCTTCTCACATGCAATGAATGAAGTTTTTCCTCATCTCTGTGCACATGGGGTTTTGGAAGAAGGTCAGCGGATAGACTGCCTGGTTAACATGAAAATTAGAGATTACTTTCAGGGGAATTTTGGCTGAGGGGAGAGATGGGCTCTGAAACCAGGGCTCTCAACTCGTCCAGCCTTCTGGCAGAGGTAACTGCCACAAGAAATACTATCTTTATAGAGAGGTGAAGGAGAAAGCAAGTTGCAAGGAACTCAAAGGCTGGTCCCATCAACTTTGCTAGGACTAAATTCAGATCCCAAAGAGGGATCTTGTATGTGGGGGTACAATCTGACTAAGCTTGTTAGGAACTGGGTGACCATGTGGTTGGAGGAAAGATATCTACTATCCACTGAGACATGGAAGGCCGAAATAGCTGCCAGATGCACTCTTCTCATAGGAATAGCTGGTGCCAGGGTTCGAGCATCTGAGTCTGCGCTATCCAAACAGTCCTGGAGACCGGTCCTGGAGACCAGACCTGGAAACCAGCTTCCCTCGTCAGCCATTATTGCAAACTCCTGTCTACAGTCCTCTGTTAACTTGTTTTTAAATTTTATAACGTTCTCCCTGAGGGTCAAGTCATAGCAACTCAGGAGTGCCTGTTGGTTTACAATCCTAAGTCACAGACTTTCTGAGGAATAAAGTTTCTGACCAAACAAATACAGTCTCTGAGTCTTTGCCTTTCAGTGTGGAAGCTTGTTGTGCTGTTTTTCCTGCTCATTGGCAGGGGTGGGAGGATGAGAGTGAAAATATTCATAGGCTTTAGAGGAGACAAAACATGTCCTCTCAGCTCATTTTGCTTTGGGGTGCAAGGAGGAGAGTGTCTACCAAAGAACCCTGACTGGCTCCATGGTAGCTTCATTAATTGGTAAAGCCACCCTGGCCAGGATAGTTGACACCAAAATGTCCACCAACTTGTGAGGGCTTTCATTCACCTCTTCTGCCTGAATGTTAAGTACAGAGGCCACTCTTTTTAAAAGATCTTGATGAGCCCTGGCAGTGGTGAGACACTTGACTGCTCAATAGCTTCGTCTGGTGATGAGGACGAGGAAGCAATAGGCATCTGAGGTGGTGATTGGTCTATGACTTGCGGTGGAGAAGCTGCCCAAGTGATTTCTGGCTGCTTGGTACCAGTCTCAGTACCACTTCCTGGAGAATGGTGCACTCAATGTGGATATCTTTGGTGCATAATAACGAGTGAGATGGCTGAGGGGAGGTCCTAGCTGGAGGGGGGACCTCCCATAATGTCCAATACGGCCACTGGTATGGGCCTGGAACCCATCTTTGCCTGGGCAATTGACCTTTAGAAGGAGGCCAAAGCTGAGGTTGCTGCACGGCCTATGGTCCCAAAGTCTCTTATGGGGGGTATTTTCTCCATTCTGGATGGTATACAAATGACCTCACCTCTGAGTCCGAAGAAGAAAAGTCAGATATTTCTGACAATTTAGGGGCAGATCCAGATGGAACTGTGAGAGGTAGTCCGAGCCTGGGGATGGCGGGGCCAGGAAAATCACTGGAGGCTTTCCTCTCAACAGCATGGGCCTTTGCGGAAGCTTGGGTAGTGGTACTACAGAATCTCGATGCGGTGAGGTATGAGTCGTAGACATCAGTATCAGCTGCAGGCCTTCTACCTGCCAGTGATACCAGTACTGAGAGGTTAAGCAGGTCCCTTGCAGCTGCATATGCCTCCGGCATGGTTGGGAGTGGCACTATTTGATGGCTCCGCAAAAGTCTTCAGGGGCTGGCCTCGGCAGACCTGGCAGAGGCTCGGGAGGCGGCAATCCCCTTTTGGGAGATGACAAGTGTTCCTGGAACAGCCACTTCCCTGAATGCTCTGTAGAGTCTCTGCCTCTGTCTGACTTCAGTACCGACATAGTCAAGAGAGATACCAAACCTGAGGAAGGCCCAAGTCTTTTCTTCGGTACTGGCAATGGGAATGAGGAGCCACAGACATCTCTTGTTGAGTGCTCCATAGTGAAGCTGATGAACTTGGGGTACTTTCCCTGCGTGACGATTCTGGTGGGGGGCAAAACACTGCCTCCATGAGCAAGCATTTGAATCTTGTTCCTCTATCTTTTTGGAGCAGGGCTTGAATCCTTTGCAGATGTGACCTCTGTCACTAATGTGGGATTCTCAAGCAGGGTGGGAGTGGGTTGCTGACCGGCATGGGTTTAACACAGGTCTGGCAGAACTTAAACCCCGGCAAACGAGACATCTTTCCGGTACCAATCCCAGTACCAAATGATAAAAAGTGGTCAAAAAAGACTTAGAACGCAAACCTAGCACTAAAAAACGTAGTAGTAGTTTACCACAGACAGGATCTATACAGAAAGAAATGAGGGAAGCACTTGACTTAACAAGTCTGGAATTGCTCCAACAACCGCCACTGGTGGTAAGACGGAACTGAGGGGGTTCAGGGCCTCGCCCTCTTATACCGTATGCAGGGGTGCATGGTGAACTGTTCACAGGGTGCACACAAGCCTACAGTGGAATGAAATGTGCAATCACTGAAAGAAGAACTTCCCAAACCTCGATGAGCTGCTTCCATGAGTCTCCCTGTGGCACTGGCCTAAGAAACTGCATTTCCTATTTTACAATTTTATTTCTACAGGAAAGAAAGAGGAGGGATTAGGAGTATAAATAAACCATACTGACTGCAGGTCTAACAGCAAAGCACCTTGGTATGCTGATGTATAACATTCTGTTGTATTGACTGTACCGATATAGGACAGGCATAGTAGTCCAGTTATCTAGTTTATCATGCAAACACTGGGCCACATTTTCAAGGGCTGTTTCCATAGCTGGGGCCAGATTTTCAAAAATGCTTTACACCCAGCAGCTCCCACTGTGATACTTATGGCTAGAGTTTCAAGAGAGCTCCGCATGCAACATTCTGAACTCTGAAAATCTGGCCATTTGCTTTGGTGCCTAAATGGGAGCAGAACTTTTCTGAAAATCTGGCCCAGTGAGCCTAATGCAGTATTTCTTGCTCATCCACACTTCTGTTAGCTTCCAGGGGAGCACTGAGTAAGTAAGAAATGCAGGCTCAGACCTGAAAAGTAATTTATTCTGAATTTGCTGATAAGCCTAGCCCAGTGAACCAGCTCACAACATTCATACCTCCTGCTGGATGACTTCTTTTTTTGTTTTGTTTTTTTGTTTTGGTTATCCACTGATCTCGTAAAGGCAACTTTTTCCAGTGGTCCATATAGCCTATGTCTACAGTAAGAGTGCTTTACAAGTATATAGCAATACTGATATACTATACCCATAAAACACTACCGGGTATGAACATAGCTTACACCAGCAAAGCTGTGCTCTTATCAGTATAGCTTATTCCACGCACACAACCCTGCGTGAAACAAGCCATACCAGTAAAAGTGTAGTTTTGCCAGTATATGCTGTGTCCGTACTACTGCCTATTTTCAGCACATCTGTGTTGGTCAGGGATCTCACCTCTTCATATTCCTGACCAATATAGCTACACCAGCAGAAATCTGTAGTGTAGACACAGCCAATTCTCTCAAGCTCTGAAATCTCCTAACATTAGATATATTAGGTTACTAGTTATGTCAATTTCCAAAACCATATTTAATCTATGTCATACATCTTTCCAGAACTGTCTTACCCTGGGGCCCAATAAAGGCATGTGTAACCAATTACAATTAGATCCTCTACTGTTCCAAAAAGTATCATTCTCTTTTTTTCCCCATTCCTACTAGTGTGTATTGAGTTGAAAAGAGATTTTTTTTCCTTAATAAGTCTGATCTGGATTTAATCATGTAAGTTACAAGTTATCAGCATTGCATCATCTGCTATCAATATGCCACTCTGAGTATCTGCTCCAAGGCATTCTTCAGATCCTCTTTTTAAGGATTTTAAGAGGAAAATATATATTGAAGACATGGAGGAGTCTTTGGCTACAGTAAAAATGTACTACAGATCAAAGAGATTATGGTTCGGCAGCATGCTATGCCCATTGTTTACTAATTTACAATTTAAATTACATTCATTTTATCAAAATTCTTCTGGTCTATTTTGCTATTCTGAACATTGATGCTGATCTTAATTTCCATCATAATGGGTGAAGGAAGCTTCAATGGGACCTCAAGACTGGCCAATCGGATGGTATTAATGTCTCTGTTTTTGTTTTTTCAGTATCAAAAATATGTAGATGTATTAATACATTTTCAGGGTTTTTTGTTACTATACGTAACTTTCTTACCCTGAAAGTGCTGTCTATTAAAATGTCAGATTCAAAGCGCTAGTGAACATGCTTGATTAACAATCTCTTTGGTACTGTTTTTCTGGAATAATGTATATTGCATGCAATATTTTATAATACGTAGAGAGCAGTATTAAACCACACTAAAATCCAGTACCAAAATGGTCTGGTAACTCACCTGTGGCACATCACAAGGCCCCACTAGTTCACAAGTGAGTTGCTACTATCATTGAATTAGGAAACGCTATTAATGATGCAAAGAATAGCAAAAATCTATGAACAGCAACAGTAGGAAATTTCAACCCAAGGGAGAAAAAGCAGATGTGGAAGTTCTTTAAAACTTGACAAATTAATCCTCAAGATACACCTGAGAGGTAGGTTCCTATGTATCATTATGCTCATTTTTACAAATAAGAAAACTGAGGCAGATGTTAAGGCTCTGATTTACAGAGGTACTGAGGAAAAAAATAAGATGTGCATATCTCCCACTACGGTATTAGGAGATTAAAAAATAAATTAGTGCAATTCCCATGTCAATGGAAGACTCTCCTGACAAATGAGTCATCTATTTGGATGTTGGAACTGCCAAAACTGTGAACTGACAAGAAAGCTATTGTTTTTCTCATCCTAATAACATATTTGGCTGTTTTTTAGTGGGATGATATATTGCTTTGTTTGTTGATTTATTGGGCCATATTCATCCCTATCTTAACTCAGCGGAATCTGGTCTGTTACTCTATGGGAGCTCCCAGTGTGCTCCTTGCAAAATGCTAAATAAAGTTCGTACAGTTCTACAGAAAACCTACACAAAGTCCTGCAAACTCTGGCAAAATACACTCGATCTATAGGCATCTGCTATTCTGCTGTCTGGCCTTGTGTTCCTTTTCCAGACATTGAACTAGTACTTGTTATTCTTCAAATGTTGATGTGAACTGTTGAATGTTTGCCCGCTGCTGGGGGGTTTTCCTTTCAAATTAAATCTGATAAAAGTCACAGAGCTAAATATTAACTTGTTCTCCTGTCATTCATCTTCCAAAAAAATCAGACAGCTAGTAAGTCAGGTTATTTAATAATATATTGGTATATTCTCCTCTCTCCTCCCTTCTTCTCTTCTGCTTTAACATTTTTCACTTTAGGGCTTTCCCTCCATCATTTTCAAAGTCAACAGAGGGCTGCCAAACATACTGCTTTTCCCAGTGCAAGTAGCTTACAATGAAGGAACTTTCCATGTGGCCATGTCCACAACTACAGTCTTTAACCATGACCGTGTAACTTAGAGGTACAGTCACCATAACTGGTTGGTTGCAAGTAACACTGTTTAGTTTGTGTCCACACAGCAGCTTTTTCTGCCATCATGACATCTGTGTTTGTGTGGCCACACCTACCAGGCAGGTTACCTGAATCCATACAAGTGCACGCTGGAGAAATCCGTTCAGCTATCTTTTATTGCCTCAACAAAGAACAGAATGCCTCAAGGACATGCAGACAGATGCAGGGAGCAAGGCATGCTGGGATGCCTTCCCTAGGAAGTAAGATCAGTCACACTGGTTACACAAACACGGTTTGGGAGGCCTATCTCCACTGAAAACGGGAATAGTGTGCTGAACTGGTTACAAGAAAGCAACCAAGTTCCAAATATGCCTCTAGCAGGGAAAAAATACTGTTAACTGTTATGCTGATTAACCAAGCAGGAAGTGTGGAGCTACAAACTGTCTTCAGAGCCAACCCTGCCAGTGACAGGTTACAGATTCAATTCAAAGTTGTAGCATGAACAGGCCTTTAATCTGCTATGGGTCTTGATGGATTCTGTGCCGCCATCAGACGATGTTATCCATAATAACCAGGGATTGTACATTTTGACATGATTTTGTGGGATATCTGATTGCACAGCTATGGGAAGAGGGAGGACTAAACTTAGTTACAGAGGCACAGTTGGGGTGTCCAGCCACACAGTAAAATATGTGCTCCCAACCAGTTACAGGAACTGAACATTATTTGTAGCAGGAGATTCGGATGCTTAAGATTAACCAGTCAGTAACAAATTATTATCAGTGTGATGAATGCAAATAAATAATGCCTTTAGCCACATGTGCCACTAACCAGTTAGTAACCTGACAGAAGGTTCCTGTGTAGGCAGGGCCAAAGATGCTGTCTCTTTGTAACCAACTTTCCATCTGTTTCTCAAATCCTGGAGTGATTTATCTGTAGTCCAATGATGCTTAGACAGAGCTGTTAAGGCTGCAATTTTGCCCTGGGCTCTAGTTCTACTGAGGATGCTAAATAACACTGACTACTAAGAATTATTTTGTTGCTGTTTTTGATCTTTGTTAATACTTCAAAGCAATGACGACTCATTAACTGCAAGGCAACAGTAATTTGAATCTGTCTTTGAAAAAAAATCCAGGAGGAGCACAAGAGAGAAAGGAAGGAGTCTATGATTTGGGGAAGATTATTTCTAGATTATCTATTTTAGGAGGTATATTTGTGAGATTCAACAGGATCCATCAGGGTTTTTGTTGGCACTGGAAACTTTTCAGAAAACTTTATCACTGGGCTTTAAAAGAGGAATCTCTGACCCTCATTCTGCTCTCACTCGCATCGGTTTTACACCAGCATAACTATTGATTTTACATGAAATAACTTCTGATTTACACTGCTGTAAGTGAGATCAGAATTAGGTCCTTTATATTCACTGAAGAATGTCTGTGGGCTGGATATTTATCCCATTAAGGCTGCTCTTTATTTTATGGGATTTTCCATGGGTAGCCTAAGGATGACACAGGGAGAGTGCCCTTGAGCTCATGTGATTCTCAGCTGCCAGAACGGCCCCCGTCGGGTCTTGGGCAATGGCACAACTTTAAGTACCCCTGAAGCTGCTCTGTTACTTCTTGGGACCAGACTGGTGCCTGGCAGCATGAGGATCTGGGGGATGTAAAGATATCTCATAGCCTCCTTTGTGCCCCACCCTGCGCTGCACCAGGGGACCAAACTGCCCGCCCTGAGAATCTGGCCTAGTGACTTCATATCCATGTGAAGTCTAGGAAATCCTACAAATGTACAATTACCAGAACCAGATGTCAACTTCAAGATTTTTTTTATCAAATATTTACTATTAACAGACAAAAAGCTCATTATGTACAAGTGTATAGATATGTTGCTTTAAAAAAAACTTTTTGAGGAAATTCAAGCAAGTGAAATTCCTAATTTCTAACCTGAGGAAAAAAGAAAATGTTTGACCCATTTTAAATGTTTTTTCCCATATGCACAGGTTTACAATCTGTACATTGTATCACAAAATAATATTAAAAAATCACAATCATCACATTTCTCCGTTTTAAAACAGCAAATATTTCGACTGACTGAGGTAAGTGCTATTTGCTGTCTGTTTTACAAGTGACATATGTTTTATACAACTCAAGAATTTAAATTTATGAAACATACTGAAATGCCAGCAGAGCTTCTGGGAAAGATGATCTAGTTTCTTTAAACTGCCCAGCCGGATTCTCCTTTTTCTTCTTCTTTCCCATGTTTTATGCTGCATGTGTACTGGAATTTAGAACATATCTTAGAAAAACAAACAAGGGAAATTAATGATCTATATAACTTCACAGTCTTACCTGTCTGTGTCACCTGCAACAAACAGCTCTCAAAAAGTGGATGTTTTATCAGCAAAAATAGAAATAGTGAAATAATATTAAATCACAGGCTAAAACAAATCACTTTTCCAAAAATCTTTTCAATTTCAGATAGGTTATTTTTTCAAAAACCTAATATTAAAAAGTTACTTGGGGAGGTAAAAATAATAGTTTAGAAAACAAATTTCCTTACCTATGTTTACAAACAACAGCATGGTCTGAAGTAAACTGATGAAATTCAATAAGGACAAATGCAAAGTACTCCACTTAGGAAGGAACAATCAATTGCACACATACAAGATGGGAATTGACTGCCTAGGAAGGTGTACTGCAGAAAGGGATCTGGGGGTTATAGTGGATCACAAGCTAAATATGAGACAACAGTGTAACAATGCTGCAAAAAAACAGTTTTAAAGTACATTACAAGGAGGAGGGTGAAAAATTGTTCTTGTTAGCCTCTGAGGATAGGACAAGAAGCAATGGGCTTAAATTGCAGCAAGGGAGGCTTAGCCTGGACATTAGGGAAAACTTCCTGTCAGGGTAGTTAAGCACTGGAACAAATTGCCCTGGGAGGTTATGGAATCTCCATGATTGGAAGTTTTTAAGAACAGGTTAGACAAACATCTGTCAGGAATGGTCTAGTTATTATGTAGCCCTGTCTTGAGTGCAGGGAACTGAACTAGATGACCTCTCGAGATCTCTTCCAGTCCTACACTTCTATGATTCTGTGATTGTGTGATTAAATATCTAATATACTTTTTATTGTTTATGCTTCCCACACACACATACTTTTTACATTTATTTCAACTTGGACAACAAAAATGTGCCCATTTCACCTTATTTTTCTATTCGTTTTCACTGTCAGAATCTCACATTCTAGTCCAATATTTTAGGATTTGAGTTTCAAACACTCCAAAAAAATGTGTGTTGTTTGAAAATGTTGACTGGAAATTTTAAATAATAATTATATCAAAATATTTCAATTGATTTTAGGTTTTGAAAAAGTTTAAATTTAGGACCTCAGTTCAGTCATAGAATCATGGAAAAGTAGGGCTCAAAGGAACCTCAAGAGGTTATTTAGTCAATCCATACAGAAGGGCTTACAAAACTGGGCCCACTGTCCCATTGCTAAATAAGGGCCAAATCCTGCAAATATATACTACTAGTAGTGTTTTGTAACATGAGTGGTTGCATTGACTTCAGTAGGACAAATTATGGCAGTAAGCACTAGACCCAATTGTAAATGCTTTCAGGATCAGGCCCTTCATGCTAGTGGGGAGCTATGGCCGCCAATTCAGGAAAATTCATAAGCTCAGGAAGGCACTTAAGCACATGCTTACGTTCTAGAGACATGTACTCAATGCTGTCCTGAACTGGGGCCTATGTAGCAACTAGTAATTGCATTCCTTAGGATTGGAATGATTTCATTCTCACAAATCCAACCGGCAGTTGTTTCTTTTCTAGCCATTTTTCTTCTGTTTCAGGTCCATCTTTATCAGGCCAGCTCTAGCTCACTTCTTAGTATGCATCTCTCTTCCCCTTCTTTATATTCTCCCAGAACTATGAATGTTTGCTGTAGCTCTGACATGGGTTTTGATTGTCAGAGCTGGGAATAAAACTGCTTTCGGAAGGGATATGCATGTCAACAGTAATCCTACGTGTATTGTCTTGCAATGCCTACCTCAGGAATAAAGTGACAGCGATTCTGTTGACAGGCTGGTAGCATACATATATGAAAAACAAATCACAAGGAAAGGGCATCTATAGAGTTTCTTCATTATTACATTTCAGCTGTATTTTCATTTTAATATGAAACTGCCCAGCTGCTTGAGTTCCAAATGTTAATTAATTAACACACATAAAACTTAAACAAAGGTTGCTACTAGTCCACAGAACTAATGCCATTACACACAGCAGGCTAGATTATTTTGTTTTGCAGTGGACAGAGCTTTCCCGGACCCAAAAGTGTAGAACAGGTGGCTTAAGCATCAGGGCTTCTCTAACCCACACCAGCTCCTTACATACAGCCTTAACTCTGAGTCACAACCACCACCTTCACAATAGGACAGGCTGTTTCCTATTAAAACTAACACACACAAAAATTGTTGGGAAGCAGCACACCATACCCAACACAAGTCCATTAAAATAAGGAAATGAACTTAAGCCACCTAACTCTAGACACCATCTAGTCCTTCACCCATAGGACCCAAGCTTACTATTACTACAAAGAGCATCTACCACAGACCATGCAACCTGCCAGTCTACATCCCAGCTTTTATAAGATTATTTTTTGCCCAACACGAGTGGCTATTGTTTGGCATAGTAGTTGGTTGCGTTGGCAGAAGGTAGATTGGTAAAGGGCAAGTGCAAAAGGGCAGTTTAAAGGGAGTGATAGAAGGCTGGCAATCCTAGAGAGGCAGATTTAGGGTTGGACAAGAAAATGGGAGCTAGGAACCTATCATTTCTGCCTTTGAAAAATCTTCTCCTTGATGTTTTATTTAAAGGCATCTTCACCACTCCAAGTAAGCTGCATATAGGAAATCTACCTGCCCTGAAGGACTGAGTCAATTTTGCTCGTTATGATTATGTGGTTCTAGGAAAGGGCTGATTGTTTCAAATCTGATGCTTAGACCAGGCAGCCACCCGTGTCCCCCACTCCCCCCAGCTAATTATTTAACAGTGACAGCTAATTCTCATCATAAGAGTCTAGTCCTGGAAACTTCAAACTCCCAGCAGGGACACGTGACCTGGCCTGGGATCCTCGCAGCCATATGCTGTGAAGACCTATCCAAAGGGGCCTAGATCAACACTTCCATGTTTGTATCACAGTAGTAAATGACAGGTTTCAGAGTAGCAGCTGTGTTAGTCTGTATCCGCAAAAAGAACAGGAGTACTTGTGGCACCTTAGAGACTAACAAATTTAAATTTGTTAGTCTCTAAGGTGCCACAAGTACTCCTGTTCTTTTTACAGTAGTAAATATTTGCATTATGGAACCATATTGTGATGTGTCTGCTGCAGCATCATAACATTTGCCATACATGAAGAAACCACCATGCCCCAGGAACCCATTTGGCTATAAGGCCCTGATCAGCAGACCTGTCCTTAGTATGCCTACAGCCCCCCGGAAATTACTTGTTAGGTTCATTTTTATTGATCAAATTTAATGTTGGCCACAGGCAGAGATTTAAAAAATAAAGAGAGGGGTGGATGCTGATTTTAAGGCTGGAATTTTCCAAGGGGCTTAACTGAGTTAGGTGCTCAAATCCTACTGAAATTCAATGGGAGGTGGGTGCCTGACTCTCTTAGGCCTGGTCTACACTATGACTTTAATTCGGATTTAGCTGCGTTAATCCGAATTAACCCTTCACCCATCCACACTACAGAGCCAGTTAATTCGAATTAAAGGGCACTTAAAATCGATTTCTGTACTCCACCTCGACGAGCGGAGTAGCGCCTAAATCGATTTTGTTAATTCGAATTAGGGTTAGTGTGGCCGCACACCACCGAATTACTGTGGTTAAAGTAATGGGGTAGTGTGGCCGCACACCACCGAATTAATGTGGTTAAAAACCGAATTAATGTGCTTAGTGTGGCCGCGCACAATCGAATTTATACAACCTGTTTCCCAAATTCGAATTATCTAAATTCGGATTAATCCTGTAGTGTAGACATACCCTTAGGCTTCTCTGAAACTTCCAGCCCAAGCACAGGGGTGCACAACATGTTTTGAAATGCAGGCAGGATGAGGTTAGGTTCTGGGCAGCCTCATTTCAGAATACAGAATCAAAGGGGGGGGGAAATAACCATTTGCCTTTTCCATCTGTGCATCTACTGTAGTGATTTTCCTAAGAAATAGAAAATGGTGGATCATTCTCTCCCCCTGCCCCCATACCTCCTCCCTGGCTCTTCCATATTTATGGTCTCTGGGTCTTGCTCTAAATGGATTCCATGCATCCATGCTTAGTGCAGAATACAGGGATCAAGAAAGTATTTCAAGCAGCAAGTTTTTGGCAGCGCTTGTTTCTGAAGCTCAAGCCACAGCTGAGCTCGAGTGATTTATCTGTGAAATTCCTTCAGTGAGGCAAACACCACACAAGCCTCCAAGCCGGACCAAGGTTAATAACATACTGTAATAACACATTTAATAGATAATGCAAAACAAAGAAAAATACATAGACGAGAGGGAGCAGGATACATTTCTGGGGGCTGAGAATTGATTACAGATTTAAAGCCAACAAGAAACAATTTACAGAAGGATGATTTATTTATCTTCTCCCAAACTACTGTCACGCCTTGTCTACACTGCCATTTTACAGTGCTGAAACGTTCTTGCTCAGGGGTGTGAAAAAACACACCCCTGAGTGATGCAAGTTTCAGCACTATAAAGTAGCAGTGTAGACAGTGCACCAGTGCTGGGAGCTACTCCCCTCGTGGGGGTGGTTTTTTTACAGCACTGGTGCCGCTCTCTCCCAGTGCTGGGGCTGCAACTACACAGCCACGTTAAAGTGCTGCCGTGGCAGCGCTTTAACGTTGGTAGTGAAGACATACCCTCAGTCACAGCTCTAACTCCACCACCACCATTACAATCAGTACCCCTGCTGCTGTGATCTCCCCACCAATCAGCAATACTCATTCTTCCACCACAGCCAAACTATTGTAACCATCACAGTCATGACACACCCCATCACCGTGACCACCAGCATGATTACCACCCACATCCAAATTGTTTGTTAACCATCACTGCCACCATCCCTTTCAACTGTGCCCCCCACTACTAACCCTACACTTCAAACACTGTCACACACAACCTGCTCCGCCAACTACTGTCAGTTACTCTCACACTCTCCTATCACATCACATGCTCTGCATCTCCCACCTGTCATACACAACTGAGCCCCCACCATAGTCCCGTACTGTCTCCACTGTTATTTCCTAAACCTCTACCATCACTGCGGACCACTTCCTGCAACCTGAGCCACTATCAACACATACCTACACCCCCACCCATCCTTCTTGTCACCCACCAGAACCACCACCACTATCACACCACCCACCTGCACCCCCAGCCACTATCACACAACCCACATCATCAGTGCTATCACCCATCTGAACCCATCATTGCTGTCACCACACTCCAGTCACCATCATCAACACGCAGCCATCACTGCTGTCACACACCCGCACCCTCAGCTGCCATCAACACCCACTTGCACCTCAGACACCATTTCTCTCACCCACCCATATCCCAGCCACCATAACCAACACCCACCTGCACCCCCACCATAACTGCTATCATCCTCCTCCACCCTCAGCCAGTCACCAACACCCACCTGCACCCCCACCATCATTGTTGTCACCCTCCTGCACCCTCAGCCACTATC